>NC_056732.1:531197898-531275398 GCF_019279795.1 Protopterus annectens | reverse complement strand
TTTCTTGGATAAGGCTGAAAAATAGACAATACTAGCCACCTTAGTAGCTCAAAAGGTAAAATATTTATTTTTGTTAGAGAAGGCTTTGGGTTCTAATCCTATGCTAGGTACTTAGATTAATTTTCCAATACTGTCACAGCAGTGCAGCAGAAAAAGGAGCATGTCATGCTTTGCATGAGATAATAAACCGAGGCCTCATCTGCCTGAGTTGGGATTAGCTTAGTTGGATGTCAGATATCCTGTGGCACTAATCAAAAAGAGTAGAGGTGCTTTATTAAGATTTACATTCATTTTATACCATATAAAACATTACATTACATTTTTACTTTAATACTTAAATAAACATTTTAACAAGTTAACACAAAATAACTTAACAGTTCTATTTCTTTCACTCTTATTTATACTTACACTCTATCTTCCACCCTTTCTTTCACAGCCAACTTCTTATTTCAGTTAATACATTACCTTCTTCTATTTTTCTTATTATATAACAAATCCTCACATCTTTTTTTCAAACAACACCCATGTTGCCACAAAAGTACTTTATCCCATATATCAATTTCATATATTTTTACTTTATCATTCTTTCCATATATCATATTTATATTCATATTTATATTGATACATTTAAATACTTCACATCTATTTTCATTTTTAAACTTTTCTCAAAATCCTTGATTCTTTTTGCAATAAAAACATGTTTGTTGTTTCTTCTTTGCTTCAGTCAACATATTTTCTTTCCTCCATCACCTTATATTTCATATTCCCTTTCAATGTCAACTGCTCTAACAAAATTATCCACAAAAAATCCTCTGCTTCATTAAAAAAAGTCAAATCTTTTTCCTCCATCTTTTCTCATTTTTTTTAATTCCATCTGTGATTACACCAAAAACATTTTTCTAAAACCAATCATAATATACCATTATTTTCATTCCCATTAACCTCACTGATATTTGACTTCCATAATTTCATTTTATTATCATATTTTTCTTCCATCTTTCCCATCTATTCCCTTTCTTTTACCTAGTTTTCTTCCTATACATTTTTTATATTTTCATATAGCATCTTACCTATCATTCCTTTTCATCTTTTGTTTGACATAGATGCTAAATGAACCACTGGATTTTTAAATTCAAACCATCGTTTCCTTATTTATTATAAATTATCCCTCTCTCACTCCTTTTCCATTTGAGTAGGAAACATATATATCCCCATAAATATGCTACTTTTCTGAATATATAAGTATTCAGCATAGATGCCTTTTTCTGAAATAATAAATGAAAACTTGTCCCACCAGTGTCTCTTACCATTGACTTTTTATACTTTCAAACTCACCAAATGACACTCCCCAAAATTTTATTTCCTTTATTTTTAGCTCTCTTCTTTTTATGCCATAAATCCCTTCTCCTACTACCTCATCCAATAGTTTCTGTATCCTTCTTGGTAATATTTTCATAAATATTTTATAGTCAGTAATCCCTACTGTACCTCAGATATTTTATATCTTTTCTTTCATTCTGTTTTCATATATATTTTGCCACTCCACCACTTCTTCTTTCGTTATACCTTCCTTCATTCATTTAATATAAGAAAATACTTCTCTTTTATCTTTATTCATTTCCTTATATTACTCATAACTTATACTATCTAACCTGGTGTTGATTCATTCTCACCTTTTTTACAAACTTCTCTGTTTTTTCTATTGTTATATAATTTTTGAAAAAAAATCCTTACTTTTCAGTTATTTTTTTCACTTTCCATTCTTCTTGCCCATTCATTTCCCTTTTTCATACATTTCTCTACAAAATTTTCTTCCACCACCATAATGTCTCCTTTGCCATCTGAGATAGCATCCATCCTTCTTAAGTCATCTTTGTTTTGTTTCCTAAATAAGGGAAAACTCTTCTTTCTTTCCTTTTAGAAAAACGTCTTTGCATATCTAACATAATTTTTATTTTTTCTTTATTATTTCCATGCACATATTTGTCTATTTACCTCATTTTGTGACTTCTTTTTCTCTTTCTCATAATTCATTAAAACTTCATTTTATTTATTTTATTATTTCTTGCACTTCTAATTATATTTTGTATACTTCTGCTTATCCACCACTATGTCTAATTTTTATAAAATGGTCTGACTGTCATATGATCTTTCCATAATATTTCCTTCTCTCTTATCAATTCTTCCCTGGCGTCTTTCCCTATTGTAGCCCATAGTGCACTATGATCTGCAAACTCTGCCATCTGTACTCCCCCTGTTATTTTTTCATGTCTTTAGAGTAAACTATATAATCAGTTTCTGTCTTACAAACTGTCCTTTTTATAACTCCTCTGTCTATTCTTTCCATCTTTTAAACCTCCCCATTTTATTAATTCCATTAACATCTTAATATCCTATGTTATTTTCCCATTTCTTTCCTTAAGTTACAATTAAAATTTCCTACCATCACTATCAATATATTTACTAACACAATGTTTTGATTTCTTCAGCCATTTTGTCTCTGTGATATTAGCATATGCATAAATCACTACTAATCTGATACAGTTTTTGTTTTGTTTGCCTCATATCATATACCACTATCCTTCCTACTATTATTACATTGAAAATTCTCATGTTTTGATTTTTATAAGAGTTCCTTTTCCAGAACATGTTCCATTTTCTACTGACCCAACAACTAGATCTCTCATACTGCTTGTATTATTTTCCTTTTTCCTCTTTGTTATATCTGGTATCTACCAAGCAAAACCATCCATTTTTATTTTAAAACAATTTCACAACCAAGAAACATCTTATATCATTTCTAATGCTATTCACATTTCATGCTAAAATTCCTATATCATCCCTTTCTTTTTTGTAAGTATTTTACTTGCAGTTCTTATTTTTATTTTCATGTTCCTAAGTTTCCCACCAATTTATTTTTCAGACTCTTGTTTTTATTCATGTCTTATTTCCGTTACTCCCCTTTTCATCCTCTTTATTTTATAAAATTACAAATATTGTTGCATCCTGTATATTAATAACATCACTTTGAACTATTTTTCTCTGTCTCTTCATTGTTTAAACTTTCATCAGTATCCCCTTCCCCATACCACCTTTCCTTTTAATATCTTCTGTAGTAATATTTTTTATTGTCTTTCTTATGAGCATTACTCTTTATCTACTCTTTCCTTTTCTAATATGCAACAGTCAAAGCAGATGTGTCCAAATTTTATAAAATAAAGTCTTGGGGGGGATTTAATAAAGCCTATACAGAGTTATTTGCCATGTAGGCATAATGGCACAGGTGCTTACACAGAAGTAAGCAGATGTACAATCCAGTAAAGGGAGCTGAGGGGGAGTGACAGAAGTGTCCATGGCATGCAAATCATCTCATAAGCAGGTGAAATACATGTAAATAAGACAGGTAGAGTGATCCAGCAAGCAGTCTTGCAGACCCTGAGTTGGTATCCATAATGTACACTGAAAAGTTCCATGTACAAGAAGTAAAAATGACACCAAAGGCTGTAAAAGGGGTTTATCTTTATTCTTACCCCAAGCAGTTTGGCTGTTGTGCGACCTGCACCTGGTGCTGGATTACAACACAAATAGTTTTACTAAGTGGACCCTACTAAACTACAACTCTGCCTCAGCCCTCCAAGAAGACCTGAACCTCTGGCTAGTGAAACACTACTCTCCAAACTTGGTTTAACTTTCCAACAAACTGTGGAATAGTTTTACTAAGTGGACCCTACTAAACTACAACTCTGCCTCAGCCCTCCAAGAAGACCTGAACCTCTGGCTAGTGAAACACTACTCTCCAAACTTGGTTTAACTTTCCAACAAACTGTGGAATAGTTTTACTAAGTGGACCCTACTAAACTACAACTCTGCCTCAGCCCTCCAAGAAGACCTGAACCTCTGGCTAGTGAAACACTACTCTCCAAACTTGGTTTAACTTTCCAACAAACTGTGGAATAGTTTTACTAAGTGGACCCTACTAAACTACAACTCTGCCTCAGCCCTCCAAGAAGACCTGAACCTCTGGCTAGTGAAACACTACTCTCCAAACTTGGTTTAACTTTCCAACAAACTGTGGAATAGTTTTACTAAGTGGACCCTACTAAACTACAACTCTGCCTCAGCCCTCCAAGAAGACCTGAACCTCTGGCTAGTGAAACACTACTCTCCAAACTTGGTTTAACTTTCCAACAAACTGTGGAAGTATGTCTTTGATAAGTGTTTAGATACAAACTTTTACCAGTGTACCCTACTCCAGCTACCTGCCCAGGATTGCCAGCAGCCAATATCACCAGTCCCAATCACTATTCTAACCTAGACCCTCTTCCACTAGTCTCCTCTCACCTTTTGTGTAACTTCTATCTCTTTTAGCTGTAATCTTTCCCCTGTATTTCTACCACGATTACCCCTTTCCCGCAAGAAAAAATGTGGTAAAATTCCCTTTGGCCACTAGGTGGCATCCTTTCTACTATCTGGTTTACTCCCCTTTTGTCTTCTTTTCTAACTCACCCATATCATTCTTCTTCTGTTATATCTACCCTCTGTACTTTCTCTTGCTTTCTGGACCTGCCTATCACCCCTATGTTTAACTCCTATAACTCACAATCTGTACATTACCATAGCTTTAATTTAATTATTCTTTACTTCACTTACACTTATGCTACTTTTTACTAGGTTACACTACATATACACATAGACCTAGTACAAACCTACCTGCTGTTTCCATAATTTACTGATTGTTTCTTTTTTAAAGTAATTGTGTCTTCCCGCTCCGTTCGCCCTTCGGGCTCACTCCGCTCCCCTCCCTGCCCCCAAATCCCACCCGCCCCTAGGATCTCTACATTTATCCCCCACAAGGACACACCCCTCTTACTTTACAACCAATCATATCCTAGACCCTCCCAGCCCACCTCTACTATCTTCACATTGATTTCCCTCAGACACACCCCTCATTTATCACAATCAATCACATCATATACTTCATCCACACCCCCTTCTATATAGCTTTCCCTCTCCCACTCCCTGACCCACCCTCCCTAAATACATTACTAACATCCCTGCACAGGCCCTCTTAAAATGCCTAATTACACTCAACATTTCCTTTTACTAACTTTCCTAACTACTCTCACCTCTACTTATCTCTTAACCATCTATGAACAACCCCTACCCTTTACTCTTATAATCCCAACCAGACATACCCAAACATGTCCACCAGCCTTATCTATAAACTATCTCAATACCATCCACAAAACCTCCTATCTTCAACCTAAATACCACCGCCTTTCTCACATAAAATACTTTATCTATAACCTTAAAAAACTTCCTAACTACTGCTACAAACCCCCTCAACCCTTTAACCTTATTATATCTTGCTCATTAATAGATGGAGATATTCACCCCAACCCTGGTCCAAACCCCTCCCAAATTCCCACTAAATGCCACCCATTCATAAGAAACAGTACATTACCTACAAAACCCCCAAAATCGCTATCAATTGCTCAACTAAACATACGAAGCATTTGTAACAAAATAGCACAAATTCATGCCCTTCTAGAAGTTCAACAGTTCGATATTCTCTGTCTAACAGAAACATGGCTCAAACCTACAATAAAAGACAATGAGATTATTCCCCCAGGCTATAACATCCTAAGACAAGACCGCTTAAACAAAAAAGGTGGTGGGGTTGCTATTCTCTATAGAACAGGACTGCAGATTAGTAGAACAAATCATAACTTTTCATCTGACACTAGTATTGAATTAATTATTACAAAACTGCAACTCAACCCACAAAAAACATTAAATATTATCTGTACCTATCTTCCCCCAGGAAAAAATCCACCCATATTAGAAGACCTACTAAACTGGCTCTCACTAAATCACCCTCAAGAAACAATACTCTTAGGGGATTTTAACATCGACTGGAACTTATGTAAACAGACTAATCCATCCACCCTTATTAACCTGCATGGCTTCTCTCAAATAATCAACTCCCCAACTAGAATAAACAAACTTAATAATAAAGAAAGTATACTTGACTGGATATTAACAAATAGTCCTCAGCAAAACTATACAACAGGAACTCTCCCAGATGACCTCAGTGATCACTCCCTCACTTATATTATTAGGCAAAAAACCAGTACTACCATCCCCATCCAAGTCAGATCATTCCGTAGTAAGAAATATTTTGACCTCAACCAGTATCAAAATGAACTCACGCTAGTCAACTGCTCACCTCTTAAATCTCTCCCTATAGATGAAGCAGTTAGTTACTTTAATAGTACTTTTCTCACTATCCTTGAACATCATGCCCCAATGCGTTCTATGCGTGTCAAATCTAAAGCAGCCCAATGGCTCTCAAATAACACTAAGAAACTTATCTTAAGTAGGAATAAAGTCTGGGCTAAATGGCGTACCACAAAAAGCCTAACTGATAATGTCACTTTTAGACAACAGAGAAATATGACAAAAAAAGCCATCATACAAGATAAAAAGAACTTCTATACTCAGCTTCAGCAATCCTCACCACACCAACCACACAAATTTTGGTCCTCTATCAATAAACTATTATCCCCTGGTAAAGTAGCCACACCAAACCCATCTGGCTCTGACCCCGACTGCCCCTTACAAACAGCTAATGCCTTTAATACTTTCTTCACTTCTGCCATACTAAACCTAGCTAATCAACAAAACCCAGATACCTCCAAACTATTTAGACCTAGCACTACCCCCCCCCATTTCACCTTAAACCCATACCCACATCTCAGATATTATCCTTACTTCATAAACTAAAACCTACAACCCCCTCTGCTGACCGATTACCAGCAGAATACCTCCAACTAGGTGCAAAAGTCTTAGCATACCCCATCTCTATACTTATTAACAGGACATTAAAAGAAAGTACTATTCCATCAGTCTGGAAAATCTCTTATATTATCCCTCTTTTTAAAGGAGGTGACTCTACTGAGTACTCTAACTACCGCCCTATAGCATTACTATCTCCACTCGCAAAAATTATGGAGAAGTGTATCCACAAACAGTTACTAAATCACCTACTAGACCATAAACTCCTGGCTAATTGCCAACATGGGTTTTGACCATACCATAGTACTAGCACAGCCTTACTATCCTTCATCGACTCAATTAACAAAAACTGCAACAATAATACTCCTTCTTCAGCATTCTTCGTAGACCTGTCCAAAGCCTTTGACATGGTCAATCACCAGCTTCTTCTCCATCGTTTAAAGTCTTTCTCTCTAGATAACCCTGCACTATCCTGGTTCTCATCTTACCTAGACAACCGAAAACAAGCAGTTCTATGGGACAACCAACTCTCTGATCTTCTCCCCACGACTATAGGAGTCCCTCAGGGCTCGATTTTAGGTCCTCTTTTGTTTTCCATTTTCATTAATGAACTTCATCTAGCTACTCCACAAACAACTTGCATTCAATATGCAGACGACACTACCATCATTTGCTCAGCCTCAACACAGTCAGAACTTCACTCTCTCACACAAAAAACCTTCTCAACTATAGAACAATGGTTCTCTAATCATTGTCTTCTCCTTAACCCCAAGAAAACCAAACTCTTGCTCTTTTTACCCACCCACTTGTCTTCCTCTATCCATTTTACACTCACATCCAATAATGGGACCATTATCTCTCTTGACCAAACAACTAAACTCTTGGGTATTACTATTGATAACCAATTAAAATTTGACAATCATATTAATCTTATAATAAAATCTACCAACAGAAAACTAGGCTCTCTCTACAGAATCAAATCTTTTCTTACCCCTGAAGCCAAAATTACAATAGCTAGAACCCACTTAATCTCAACCCTCTTATATGCTTCCTCCATATACACAAATCTTTCTAAACATAATCTTAAAAAACTTACTACATCATATAACAATATTGCCAGATTTGCAACTGCCTCTCCATATAGAACTCATCATTGTTTAAATCTCAAGAAGCTAGGGTGGCTTGAACTACCACACCTCATGCAATACTATCAACTCACTATTGCCCATAATGCCCTACATCACCCTGACAACACCCCAATACTCTCCACCCTCATAACACCCTATAACAATCAGAAGTACCTACGCTCTACCAACAAAATACTGGTCCAAACATCCCGATCCAAAAATTCAGCAGGTGACTCCATATTCTCCAACTCAATTGGCAAAATATGGAACAACTTACCCCAAGACCTTACAGCCCTAACTTCACTCTCCCTATTTCAAACTAAACTAAAATTCTTTCTAAATAACCATTGGCTCTGTTCTTGTCATAACCCTGGTTAGCTCTCTTTCTTTCCCCATCTTTATCTGATTCCTTAACGACCTTTCTCTCTCTTCTCTTCTTTATACTCTTACAGAGTATTTAATTTTCTTCATCTTTTCCTTTTTTTTACCATCCTACATTTAGACTCTACTCAAAAGTTTATACAACTTGTTACAAGATTTATTGCATATTTTTTTGTTTTCCTATTATTGTATATTGATGTATAGCTTGACACTGTTTAGTAGTATGTAGTGGAGCTTTTCTCCCCGGGCCTCTACTGAAAATGGACATATATCCAGCTGGACTAGCCCGGTAAACAAATGTAAAATAAAAAATAACTAAAATAAATAAAAAAAAGTGTAGTTACAGTGGCAGAAATAGTATAGAGGACACAGATATCTGCAAAAGTAACCACTGTGTCCAAAACCATATGGAAAATAATACAAAATATTTTTTTTTTAATACCATGGGTACATTTGCATAGCATGTCGTAGTGTGCAAACATGACGTTATGGAAAAAAAATATTGTACAAACCAGAATTTGTGAGTGTGTAACAGTAATGCATTAGAGGACCCTGTGTGGAATATGCACAATGTAGGACTGCTGTGTTTGCTGACAAGGTAGGGCCTGAATCCGTGTAGTTACCAGGTACTGTGCACGGATCTGTATGCAAATGAGCTGGGGTTACTGAATAGCACAAATGGGTATCTGTGTCTGCAGATCTCATCCGTGTATGCACAGAACCATGTTGGTGTCCACAGAAGAGGTAGCTGACATCAAAAGGGTGTGTGTCCGCAAACATATAAGTTCATTGGAGTTCAGTGGTGACTTTGCATGGGGCGCCACTCTGCTTAGCAGAAGTGCGTGTCCGGTGACTGCTAAGCTTCGTTTACCTGAGGGGTGCATGTTTCAGCAGGTTTGAGCATATTTGAGCATGTTTGTGTGGTGTGTAGTCATGCTGAGCATTACCTGCCATAGGGGTATGTCTACTGAGTGCTGAGCTTTGTTTATTATTGTGGCATGGGTTTGCATGGCACACTACAGTGCTTGGCAAGGGAGGCTTTCAAAAAAAAAATTGGCTAAGAAAGCCAATGAGATATTAATGACTTGTGAGCCCTGTTTCACTTAAACTAGGGCCATTAAACCCCTTAATGATGCACTTGGCAGGTGGAATGTGTCATAGCAAGCAAATCACACAGAGTACACCTACAGCAGAGCACTGTAAAGTATGCATACACCCTACAATCTGATTTTCTCCCATACTCTGTACCACTGGAGTACATAGGTTCATAGGTTCATAGGTAGATACTAGGATATCTGCCCTAGGGCATTTATAAGCCTAGCCAGAGTGTATTTGGCTTCCGCCTCCCTATTAGATTAGCCTACTGTGCCTCTGTAAAGTAGGTCACAGAAGGTACCCTTTTAAGGTTAGTTTACTGTGCCTCTGTCTAGCAGGAACACAGAAGAGATCCCAGGGGTGAATTTGCAATTTCCCATCCACGCGTCCAGATTTTGCTTGAAGGGGGTCAGCGAGGGGCTATGTCTAACATGAATTGGGATTCTATTCCAGAGTGAGGGGAGCCTCTGGGAAATGAATTAGTCCCTCCACATGTCCTATTTATTTTTGTGCTGATGTTTAGGTCCCTGGAGCGTGTAGCTCTAAGGGACTTGGATTTTTTTGAGGTGGAGCATGTCCATTAATTCTGGGTTTGACATGGCTTTGTATGTCAGGCATAGATCGCCTCTGAGTAGGTGGTAAGCAACTGAGTAGAGCTGGAGTTTCTTTAGTCGAGCTGCATAGGACATCTGTTTGTAGCCCATGATCCTCTTGGTGAGGTACTTTTGGGGTCTCTCCAGTAGCTGCAGGTGTCGGGTAAGGTACATCCCAAAAGGGGCATTGTATTCAATTATGGGCCTGATGAGTGATGAGTAGAGGGGCACAATGACCTCTCTTGATCTAGATGTGAACCCTTACGTGATAAGGTGGGCTATATAGAAGGTCTTTCTAACCACTTTGGCAATGTGATTATCAAAGGAGAGACTACTAGCTACGTTGGTCCACAAATCTCTAATTACTTCTTCCGTACTTAATGGATTACCACCTATGTGGTAATTTGTGGGCACCTTGTTTTTCCCAAAGGGGATGACTATGCACTTTTTAGCATTTAGCTTGAGGCCGTGGCTCTGGCACCAAGCATCGATCTCTGTGAGACCCTTTTGGAGGATGCTTGTGTCAGCTGGAGATTCGATTATGGCCCCCAGTTTGCAGTCATCTGCGAACTTTGTCAGCCATAATCCCCCTGTGTTAGCCTGAACTTCAGAGAAGTATATACCGAACAAGAGAGGTCCCAGAACTGAGCCCTGTGGGATGCCACTTATAACTGGTTTGGATTAGGACATGGCACCTGTGATTCTGACCATGTGGGTTCTATCTCTGAGCCAGTTTGCAACCCATCTTGTGATATAGGGGTTGATATTTAAGCTGGTAAGCTTATTTATGATGCCCGAGTGGGGTATTGTGTCAAAGGCTTTTGCGAGGTCCAGGTAGGCTGTGTGGACTACCTTGCCCTCATCTATGGCTTTGGTAACTATTTCAAAGAAATCAACTAGGTTTAAGAGGAAAGATCTGCCCTTAACAAAGCCGAATTGGGTAAGGTCCAGTGTCTGGAGGCTCCCAATGTCTTTATTTATGAGCTCCATTATAATATGCTCCATAGCTTTACAGACCAGACTAGTCAGGCTTATGGGGCGATAGTTTCCAGGGTCCGTTGTGGCACCACCTTTGTGGAGTGGAACAACTGTAGCTGTACGCCATTCTTTGGGTACATATCCTGTAGTAAGGCTAAGTTTGAACAGTGACTTAATGTGAGGGTTCAGTTCTTCTTAGAGCTCGTGTAAGACATAGCCTGGGACACCATCCGGTCCCATAGATGCTATGTTTTTTGCTTTGGAGAGGGCAGCTTTCACCTGTGCATCTGTGATGTCAGGGAGGTTACATTCAGTTGGGATAGGCATTTGCTCCTTTGGGGGGAAGTGGGGGAGAAGTTTGCGCTGAATCTGTCTGCCAGGATGTTGGCTATGTCTATAGGTTTGGTATATTTTGTACTGTTCTGCAACAATTCAGAGCATATCTGGGAGTTTCCGCCCATGTTCCTGACATAACTATAGAAGGCCTTGTGATTATCTTTAGTGTCTAGGGCAATTTTTCTTTCGAAACTGGCCTTTGATGATTTTATGAGGGATCAAAGTTTCTTGCTAATACTGATTAGAGATGCCTTCCCTTTTTGGGATTTTGCTCTGTCATGTAGTAGCTTCCTCCTTCTGTTGTATAGCTTATTTATGGCCGGGGTCCACCAGACTGGTCTCCTGTTTTTGGAGGAGTGAGTCTTGGTTTTATTTGGGATAGCATGATCCATGCATTCCTGCAGGTGCTCATAGAATGCATTTGTAAAGGATTCTGCGGATTGGGCTGTATTATCCTCTGGCCCAGGGGCTTTGAAGGATTCCACCTCAGTCCTGAGAAGTGCAAAATTGGCTTTTGAGAAATTCTTTACAGTGATTTCCTTGGCTGGGGGTGGGGATGGGATATGGATGTCCAGGGAAATTTGTTTATAGTCTGATCTTACCAATGAGGGGTTTACCTCTGGTGTGGAACATAGAGTCCCCATGTTGGTGATGACCAGGTCCAATATGTTGTTCCCTCTTGTGGAAGTGGTGACCAGTTGTTCCATTGCATTAGAGTTTATAAATTCAAGGAACCATTGGGCGAGAGTGTTTGGGCTTGAGTAGTTTTCCCAGTCAATGTTTGGGTAGTTGAAATCACCCAATAACATAGTGTTTGGAGAGACCTTCATATTCTCCAGTGTTCTCAGGAATGCCAAGTGTGGTTCCTGTAATAGGGAGGGTTTTCTGTAGCAGGCCACAAACTGAAAGGCAGTTTTACCCGCTGTTAGTTGCACATGGATGGTTTCCGATGCTTCATGCAGTGCCACTAACCTGGAAGTGTAGGTATCTTTGATGAATATAGATACTCCCCCTCCTTTTGTGCTTCGGTCCGAGTTTTGGGGCCGAAACGCATGGTATGAGTTATAACCTGGTAGTGCTGGGGTGCTCTCACGAGCCTTGAACCAGGTTTCTGTTACTGCACAGACATAGATTTTCTCCATACAGAGGAGAGCCTCGAGTGCTTGCATCTTGAGGTTTAGACTTCTGGCACTGAGTAGCATTACTTGGGAATTTTAACCTACAGAATTTAAGGGTCTGCTGCAGGTCTGCTACATATCTATGTGCTAGATGCTGAGATCAATGCAGCTGCTGCTGATGCTGACTATAGGCCTAGACTGATAAGGAGAAGAATATTTAGGCCCAAGATAACCTACCAGGAGCTACAAAAGCTGGAGATTGTAGAGCACTACAGGGTGGACAGGGACATACTACAACAACTCAGTGAGCTCTGTCAACCTCAGCTCAGACCTAGAGCCAACAGGGAACCCATCCCAGTGGAAACAAAGGTATGTGTAGCCCTTAGGATACTAGCTACAGGTACTTTCCAAAGACCAACTGGGGACATGATGGGGTTCTCACAGGCATCTCCTTCCAGGGTACTCCACCAGTTCCTGAATGCCATGCTACCACATGCTAGTGAGCAAATTTATGTTCTCCACACCCCTGAGGAGAGGGTCAGCAGTATGTGACTCATCTACTGGTAGCACACTACCCTGAGGTACTGGGTACCATAGATTGCATTCATGTACACATCCAGTCACCACCTGGTGAAGAGGGCAGAATCTACGTCAACCACAAGGGGTATCATTGCAATGACTGCCAGGATATTTGCAATGCCCAGGGCATTATCATGAATGTGTGTGTTGGCAGCCCTGGCAGTTATCACAACTCCCATATCTGGAACACATCACAACTGTACCAGATGTTTGTTAGGGGGACATCTCACATGGCCATTTACTTGAGGATGCTGGCTATGCACTGGAACTGTGGATGATGACACCCATCACAAATGCACCCCCCAGAATAATGCCATATTGAGGCACACGCACAAACCAGGAACATCATAGAGTATGTATTTGTGCAATTGAAGTCATGGTTCTGGTGCCTCAATATAGCTGGTGAAGCCTTGCAGTACTCTCCAGCCACATATGCAGAGATGTTCACAGTATGTGCCATGGTATACAATATGATGCTGTGGAAACAGCTGCAAAAGTATTAGCAAACAGAAGGGATACACAGCCCCTGACCAGTGCCTAGGTCACCACAGATACACCCACAGGGGGACTCAGAGGGGGACCCCCTGAGGCTCTCCCTGTAGGCAGATGTAGGTGTGCCCAATATGCTCTGGCTTTAGCCAAGAGATAATGGATTGCACATGAACTGACATGTTAGGGTCCTAGGGACTGGCACCATACTCCAACTTGCATACATATCAATAAAAATTATGCCAGCCATGCCACACAACCTGTACCTCACCAAGTATTGACTGTGGACTGCCTGCATTAGAGTCAGCCCTAAACTACAGGTCTATCAACTGCTGCATTCACAAGGTAAGTCCCTCTCCTGTACGCCACTTGTAAAGGGTACTATAATATGGTAGCATATGTATGGACCTGACGCATGTATGCAAGGGAATATAGTGAGCTATATATAGTCTGCTACTGGGCTACCTGCAGAGATCTATAGTGAGATACTGGGCTACTTGTACAGATCTAAGAGCCACTTGGGACAACAGGTACTCTGTTCACTAGTATGTGCCCCATAATAGCCACTAGGCCACATGGGTGAAAACTCCATCACAGTAGTCCAGAGAGATGCCAAACAGTGTGGTCACAGGGCAGTCGCATGATTGTCTATGCCAGCAGATCATAGGCTGGTCGTCCTCCACGCCAATCACATCAGTGTTGCCATACACCTGCTGTAGCAGTAAGTCTGCAATGATATAACAACAAACCAGAAAAGTCCCATATCTTGCTGATAGTATGAGGGAGGAACCCTCTTTGTCTGGCAGCCGGTGTGGCTCAGTGGACCAGGGACAGTAGCATGTGTGATGGTGTTAATGGTTTGACTCTGTCATCATCCAGCATCTTTTGCATGTGAGGTACACATATGGTGGTAGTCCCACAGACTGTCACAACCCCTCAATCTATTATTGCAAGACAGCTGGACAAAGCCAGAGTGAATGGGAGCACAAAGGGCCATGCCTACAGACAGACATTATACACACCCTGAGTAACCTAGCCAGTGGAGAGTTTAACAGCAGGCTGCAGGTCAGATTAGCTGCAGGATGCAAAGGCCAGCAGTTAAATGTATCAGTAGGTACAACAAGTTAGTGACTGATACACAGTATAGCACCGGGACACCACATATGTATGAGGAACATAGCAGAGATATGGGGTGAAATGCTGGACATTCTGCAAAAACATGTACAGGGAGAGGTATGCAGACTGTCACCCTGTGAGTAGTGTTTTACCATGTACCCCAGTCACATCATACCTCTCAATCCCTGACAGCAGGAAATCAGTTGAAATAAAAGTGGGACCAAGGCCCACAACTTCGGACAGGTTTTAAATTGCTACTACAAGAGTAGAATGTGGATAGAAGAACAGATCTTGCGTTCGCATGACTCTCCTGCTGTGCATGAAACTCAAATATCTGTCAGTATTAATTTACTTCAGTCTTGACTGATTTGCCACGAATTTGCCAGAAAACAACAATGTTATGTGAAACGGGGCAAAAATATGCGGCAAAAGTCTGGACAGTCTGTGAAGCTCTCTACAGTTCTTAAGTTTGAGTCACACATTAAGGTCAAAACAGCCTGGGAATGGCTTGGACAATATCAGGCAACTGCAGAACTGTGGTAACTGGTGCAGCAGCCAATAGCCTGCAGTATACAATAATCCTGGACTGGAGTACAGGTAGCTCTGGCCTAGAGTCACCTTGTAAGTACTGACAATCACACTGGGCATGTTCCTACACTTAGCTAACTTGAGCTCAAGTGTGTTGCCTCTACCGCCCAAAGACCTGCTATGTAGAAATATGTCTGTACAGACATATACCTATGTATACATATGTCTCTCCCTATCCCCCTCATCCTCTCAGGATTAATTAGTGTTTCTCTCAGTATGTCGCATATATGTGTATATATATATATATATATATATATAATAAGATGTATACGTAACTATATAAAGTACAATGATACATAGACTCCCCCATACTTCTACAGAACAGATTTACATTACTGACACACACAACTACATTTAAGGAGACAAGCCTGTAATACACCATTGCTATAGATATGGGCAGGGATGTTTGAATGTTCCCACATACCCCTGAATGCTGGCATACACATCACAACAGCTATCCGATGGCACCAGACCAAGGTCGCAACAGTACATAATCCACTCTCGCACAGACCCCTGAGCTTGCAGGCTGTCACCCTGCAGACAGACAGAGGTAAGCGTAATGTACAATGGGTGCAATGCAGTATTGTCCCTGGCAACATGTCTGCCTATCAAACTGCAAACAGCCACATATGGCCAGACTGGCAAGTGTACACAAATAGCAGGGATATTACCAGGTAAATCAACCCTTGGACACTAAATACACTAACAAAATATTACTCTTCAGGTCACATATGCTGTCTAACACAAGGCTACTTTGTGTAGTCCACAAGTGCTGTGCCTGCATCAACATATACAACAAACATAACCTGTGGTGCATGCAATAGGTACTGTGAACTGTAGTGTGCAATACTAGATAGGTAGGAGTTCTAATCTTACATCCTCCAACTGTGTGTGTGTGTGTGTGTGTGTGTGTGTGTGTGTGTGTGTGTGTGTGTGTGTGTGTGTGTGTGTATCTCAATGTATCCCTTCACAGTACTATGGAAATGCCCATATGGCCTGTGTCTGTGCAATGATATACATTTTAATGGCACTGTGACTGGCTTCTGGCCTCTAAATTCCCTTTTCTAAAAGCCCTGTGGATGTCATATACCTTAAGAGTATTAGCTGAAAGTGTATTTTCAGATAAACAGTGTGGCACATGCAATAACTACTGCAAGCTATAGTGTGTAATACTAGATAGAGTTCTAATCTCACAGCATCCAACGTGTGTGTGTGTGTGTGTGTGTGTGTGTGTGTGTGTGTGTGTGTGTGTGTGTGTGTGTGTGTGTATACATATCCCCAAGCAGTGTGTCAGACAAGCCCCTTTGGGCTATCTCTGTACAATGGTAATGCATTTTCTGCCCACTGACTAACTGCTGGCCTCAACATTGGCCCCATTACAAGGCCTTCTGATGTCATCCACTTTAGGAGCACTAGCTGAGTGCATTCTCAGATGAACAGAGTGGCACATGCGATAAGTACTGCAAGCTTTAGTGTGTAATACTAAATAGGTAGTGATTCTAATCCCATAGCTTCCACCTAGTGTGTGTTTGTGTGAATATCTCCCTGCCAGCAATAGAGACATACCCCTGTGCATTGATTATGCATTTTATGGACCTGTGATTAGTCACTGACCCTAAGTTGCCCTCCTCTCCATAAGCATAATTGATGTCTGCCACCATCAACAGTTGTACGTGCAGGCTACCCAGGCAATATGTATCAAGGGTAGTAGAGTGTGTCCCAGGGTATGAAAGCATGATGATGCTGACTGTCCCCATTTTCCCTGACACAATGTTCCACACATATGTACCTAGGGAGCCATTCACATCTACTGGCATACCTTGTTGACGTCATATCTCTGCTGTGCTGCCTTGCCATACTGTGCCTCTATAATGCCACCATGTGTCAATAGGTGCACCACTCATACTCCTGGGAGAAAAACATGCACAGCTCCATGACACACCTGTCATTCTGTAACACTACCATCACTGTACCATCAGGCAACAAAGATACACAACATTTGATTTGTAGTCCTGATACATGCTAGCATACAGTACCTGCCATGCCCCCCAACAACCATCATGGCATAACGCTACTGCACTATAGAAACACATGTAAAGATATATAGTCACCCTGTGCATCAGACACATATATGCAGGTCCCTGCATAGATGGCATGGATGGCAGGGATGTGGCACAGGTAAAATGACATGCACAGGATGTGGTGTGGGGGCCCAGGCTGTACCAAACACTTGACAGCATGTGTGTGAGTCAGGAAGGGATGCTGGTGACATGGGCCATGGTGAGGTGCTGTGTGTGTGTCTGTAGGTGACTTGCATGTGACAGTGTTGTTGGAGTGTGTGCATGTACACAGTCAAGCTCATTGCTAGCCCTACACATGCATATGGTGGACAGCTGTGGACTGTACATGGTAGAGTGGACACTTTCCCATCTCTGGTCACCAACACAGGAACTGGATTCTCCAAGAGTAACACTGGCAGCACCATGCCCAAGGTTAGATTTGGTGCTAGTACCTGACAGTGACTGGTTTCTGCTGGGGTTGTGTTCCTGATGGGACCACCCAGGATCACATGCCCATGGCCTGCCATGTCATGGTATGGACAGCACAGTTCGCTCAGTAGGGTTAGAAGTACTGCCACTATGAGAACATGAGTGAACACAGCCACATGGACTCCCAGCAGATGGTGTTGTGGGTCTATGTCCATGCACCAATGCCCAACCCCAACCATATGTTCCACCACAGACAATGTGTGCTCAAAAAAAGACACTGTCTGAGCCCACAATTTGTCCACTTCATCAGTGAAACATTCCATGGTGTCACCAATGTGGTGAAGGTAGTCACGGATGTCAGACTGTGCTGCATCCATAACACTAAGCATCCATCTGGTGTTGCATTTAGCTCATGCCTGTGCCTCCATGACAGCCCAAGACATGAGGTGAGTGACCCGTTATGTGACACCTGCAACAGGAAGTGGATGGGCAACAGTCCGCCTTCGAGCAGTCCTATCATTCTGCCTGTGTGGGACCTCACCAGCTCTCTGGCTATGGCCAATGTCTACACTCACAGCCACCAACAACCCCACCTGTGCCTCAGTATGGCCACCAACATCATTATTGTCCGATGAGACACTGACATCAGGTTGTGAGGTGGACAGACTCCAACCCCCCCTATTCACCTGTGAGAAGCAAGACAAAAGCATTACATTACCACCTGCACTATTATGTATGGTAATCCACACAGACTCATACAGATGTGGATCCACAACTGTATTACGTCCCACATCTTCTCATCTCTGATCCCATGTGCAACATACGCATTCACAACAACATATACCAACAACCTAGCCCCTGTATAACATGCACATCACCTACATCTGGATAATGTTGACACTTCAATACAGCTATGAGGTATTCAGTATGACAGTATGTGTGACAGAACTACACATAAAACCCAGTACACCTGTCTTGATAATGATATGCCAGTTGTAGTAGCACTGCTTCAGGTATGCACCTTCTCCCTATTGTGTTCAGATGGGTATCTTGGAGTAACTGCCTCATGTATAGCAGGCTGCGTAGTTGCTCATAACTATAATTGCAAACATGTTAATGTTTGTACAAATACATACCTGTCATTCCCTAGGCTATGCACTGTAGTTAACTGCTCTGAAATGGAACATACAATTATTCTCCTCTATCTAAGCACAACAGTTCTGCAAAAAGCAAAGTGGCAGCCCTTAACATTCAGGGGGTATATCTGATCTGGCAGAACAACAGTATCTCACTTACCAGGTACAGGACCACAAACTCTGGCCACACCTCTGGCTGTGAAAAGGTGAGAGAGAGGTATTGTCAGCAACACCAGATGTTGCAGTGTTACAAGGTAATATGTACTTATATCCACATTTATTTTTATTTATTTTACTTGACATTTGTTTACTGGGGTGGTCTGACTGGGTCTACAAAACCCATTTTCAGCAGAGGCCCAGGGAGAAAAGCTCCACATACCGTACAATAGAAATGCAGTTAAATCCAATGCAATAAAGATTACATTAGAAATACTATACAAAAAAATAAGTTGAAAGAACAAACTGCTACAAGATGTTGTAATACATTACTACACATCTAAACAGTTCTATACAGTTAAAACATTACAGACGATAATAGTCACTTTCATCATACATGATGTAGAAATAGCAGCCAGAAAGTTAATGAAGCAGACATATAGCGAGAGAGAGAGAGAGTGAGTTAAGAAGAATAGAAGCAATAAAGCCTGAGCAGCAGCTTAAAAATATGGTATAGAAGCAGAGAAGGAGTTAGAAGAGCTTTAGGATCTTGCAGTCTGTGAGGGATTGAAATGTGAGAGAACAGGAAGATCTGAGCATTAGGCAGGCTTTATGCAGGAGCAGAGCCATGGATTTTTAAGATGATTTTTAAAGAGGCTTTGAAATGGGTTAGGCCAGGAATAAATGTGGTAGCTAGAGGTAGTGAGTTCCAATGTACAGAGACAGAGTATGAATACAGAAAGTGACCAGGTTTTCTTGTGGGTTTTGAGATAGCTAAGACATTTTTGTCTTCTGATCGAAGGGATCAATTTGGTGTTTAAGGTGTGATTACACTGGCTAGTGCAGGGCAGGCAGTAGGCTTGAAAATAAGGTTGTGCAAGGTGGATAGCTGAATAAAGGCAAGTTGGTTGAGTAGTCCAAGCCAGTTTAATTCTAGGAGTGGTTTACAGTGGTGTGTGTGATATTTAGAGTTTGTGGCAAACTTTGCAACTTTGTTGTAGCACTGTTCCAACTTGCTTGGGGTAGAATTTTGTAAGTTAGTTAAGACAGGGGCACCATAAACAAGAGTGTGAAGTAAAAATGTTTTTGCAAGGGTAGTTTTGGTTTCTGCACTGAAAAAAATGTTTGTTTCTATATAAGAGCCCCAGTTTTTGATGAGTTTTCTTTATAGTTTGCTGTATATGGGGCTCAAATGAAAGTTTATTTTCAATGATAACACCTAGAAGTTTGGTTTCCTGCACTATTTCTATGGCAGTGTTGTCAGATTGCGTCTATATTAGATTATCAAAAGTTTTATTCAGTGAACGCTCACATGAGCAAAAATACTGGAAATCGAACTTCTTATTGTGGGGGGCTGTGCCCCCCCCCCCGCTAACTATATATTTCAAATCTGAGATCGCACTACAGTGAGGAATCGGCAAATATCCCACTCCTCACTGTACCACGACCCAACAAACACCCTTTGAGATTTCCAACGTTTTCACTCATGTGAGCGTTTGCTGAATAACACTTTTGATAATCTAATATAGACCCATCAGATGCAAGGATGTTGAAATTATCAGTGACAAGGGAGGTGTTTTTGGGATGAAAGAGTAGTAGTTTTGTCTTCTTTGGATTAAGAAAGAGTTGGGCATTTCTTAGCAAGGTTTCAACTGCTGTAAAGGACTGTTGAGTTTTTGAATGTAGTTCTAGTAGTGATTGAGCAGGGCAGATTATGGTGGAATCATCACCATATTGAATGAGGGTCCCAGGGTGAGAGGCAGTGTGAAGGTTGTTTCTGAAAATGTTGAAGAGTAGGGGTCCTAGGATGGAGCTTTGGAGTACTCCAGTAATGCTGTGAAGAAAGGGTGAGAGTTTGTTGGACCATTTCACTGTTGGTTTGCAATCCTTGAGCTAGCTCTGAAACAATTTTACTGTGTTATGTGAGAAGACTAAGTTAGACAGTGTGTTCAAATGTAAGGGGTGAGACACTGTGTCAAAGGCCTTGGAGAGATCAAAGAATAGTGAGCCTGTATAGCATCCTGCATCTCTGGCCTTGTTCACGATGTCTGTAAAAGATAATAGGGCTGTAGCTGTGCTGTGGCTAGGTAGGAAGCCATGTTGGGTTTTGGTTAAAAGATTGTTTTGCAATAGATATTGCATTACCTGCTGATGGATACCTCTCTCGAGAATTTTGGATATGGGTGACAAGATGGATATAGGACGGAAATTGGATGGATCAAAAGAGTTGCCTCCTTTGTGGATGGGGGTGATGTGAGATTGTTTTCATATGGTAGGTACTTCTGATTCGGATACTGATTGCATAGGTGACTGAATTAGCAGCCAGTTTGAGGTACTATGGGGGGAGATTGTCAGCTGAAGTAGAGCAGGGTTTTAGTTTTTGTAGCAGTTTCTTAATGGTGTCAGCGGGTATGGACTGAAATGAGACTGGGGTTTATATGACATTTTGTTGAGTATGGGGGTTAGTAATGACAGGGTTAGAAGTAGATGATGGCCTAGGTTCGGTGTTTGAATAGGCTGAAGGGTGGGGGGGGGGTCCAGCATTAGGGGTGTTAGTTAGTTGGTCTGAAATTGATTTTATGAAGTGCTTGTTAAAGTTTTCAGCTATTTGTGATGGAGGGGTATTAGGTGATAGGGTGTGCTCTTCATTTCTTCCAGGGTTAAGTAAAGAAGATATGGAGTGCCAAAATTTACTGGGGTTGATTTTATGCTGGAAATGAAACCGGGAATAATATGACTTCTTATTTCTGTTGATTAGTTTTGTCACTTTGTTAAGTAGTGTTTTGAAATTAACATGATTTTGTTCATTTTTGTTTTGTTTCCAGGTTGAACAGGTTAGGTCCCTTTGCTTCATCAGGTGTTTACATTCCTTAGAGAACCATGGTGCTGAGTAATTTTTGATTATTTTCATACAGATGGGAGCTAGTGTATTAAGTATGTGAAGGAAGGTGTTATTAAAGTATATACAGCATCAGCATAGTAAAGTACATGTACAGTAGCTAATGTGATACTGTCTATTTTGATGACATTCTGAGTATGTGTGCACAACTGTGGGTAAAAGCCAACCCCCCCTCCCAATGCATATAGACCTGACACCCATGTACTGGTCTGTAGAGCTTGCATAATGACTGCTAATGTATTATACTGGTGAACACATTCCGCTTACCTGGATGCTCCTCTGATGTGGATGCTGTGGCAACCACCACCGGGATGTATGGCATGATGGTTGGGTGGTAGCTGTGCGTTGATCCTAGATTCACCAGGAATTCCTCTGTGGCTGAGAGTGGTTGTTCTGTTGCAGACCCTCCACCTGTGACAGCATGATCCCCGGCAACAGCAGCTGCCCTTTGACTTGCGGCATTGATCATGTATGTGGGCCTGTGTTAATCCTGCTTATAGATCCTGTCCTGCTGGCCAGTATCATTAACAGCCCTTACAAGGTTGGCCCACAATGCAGCCCACTGTTCATGATTGTGGTGACCCCTTGACAGCAGAATGTGATGGTTGAGTCTGAAGGCATCCAGTATAGCATCATTTTCTGTAGATGAAAATGGAGGATGTTTCTGTCAGTGCATCATTCCTGCAAGACAAGAAGAGGGGAACACATTACAGGACCAGATATGTGGATATCCACTATGTACAAACCCTACACACCCATAGTGAGCTGCAGTATCCACTGCTCCTTCACATGTCATATCGCACAGTTTGGCAACGTACTACATGTGTGACCATCACCAATATATTAGCACTACTGGGTATATCCCTATGTGCTGTGACATATTCTGCTGTATGTCTCTACAGCCATCACTGCAGTTTACTGTGGTGTGTCCCCTATGGGCAAATCTCTACTAATATGTGACACGGCCACTGTCGGACAACTAACAGTGTGTTATTCTAACAACTATGTGGGGGCAGTCCAGCCACACCAGTATGCCACAATGACAGACACCAATGCAAACCTGTTGTCATATATGTTCTCTGTAGGCATCATACTCTCAACTATGCAGATGTTTGCAGAATGTCACCATATTTGCCTCATAGCTATGGTCCTTCTTGGACAAACTTGTGCAAGTCTGACAAATGGTTGTTCACTTTTAATCACTGACGCTTGCACAAATTAGTAACAACAGAAAGCGATAGGGCGGTTTTAAAACTGATACTCTGGTTTATTAATTACACGACAGGTACAAAAACTTAAAGCGCTTTTCGTCTGATTATACTCAGACTTCCTCAGAAGATAAAATGACATTAAAAAACACTTGTTTAAGTACTCAACAGCTGAAAAAATGCGGCAAAAATACAATCAATTAATCCATCAATATGTACTCAATCTTGAACCAGAATGCTTAAAGTAAAAGTACTGTTCACTTACTTTAAACAGTATCAACTGCATGCATACTGAAAATAAAACTTTTGAGGAATAAAAACAAATACAGTTGTTATTCAAACACTCTTATATACTACGTCTTAAAAAATAGACGGCTATCTTTACAAACTTCTTAGTTTTAAAATGCTCATGATTGAGCATGATTCATTCAGCCCTGGGTAACAGAATGCATTTAATTTTAGCTGCCACAACAGTTCAAGTTCTTCTAGTTTAAAAGAAACTGGACCATCCCTGTTGTCATTCACAAACTGGTCTATTACCATAAATTTGAATTGATGCTGAGAATTCAAATGGGCATGTTTAGCTAGAGCATTATCAGTTTTATTGTGTTTTATAGCATAAATGTGTTCATAAATTCTCTCACGGAATCTACGTTCCGTTTTGCCCACGTAAAATACTGGGCACACTACACATCTTGCTAGGTAAACAATAAACCTGGTGTTACAGTTAAATTTAGGTCTAACCTTATAATTATGTCCGTTAATCTCAAAACTGTTACTAGTGTCAATAAATTTACAATAGTTACAATTTTCACACTTGAAGGTACCCACAAGTCTAGGCACTTTTGATTGACGTCTCTCAAGAAGTGATTTTAAATTACTTCCTCTCTTATATACTATAGATGGTTTATTGCCAAAACATTCAACCAAATCATGGTTTATTTTAAATAGGTCCCAGTTTTTATATAGAATTCTAGCAATGTGGCTACTTTGAACATTGAAAGTTGTTATGAAACTACATTTAAAATGTTCTTCTCTTCAAGGTGGAAGTGTTGATTCATTTGATTCTATATCTAAAGAAATTGTACTATTATTAGACGGAAATTTGACTGTTAACATTGGCTTCAATGAAGATGTTTCTCTTTTATGTGTAACTTCATCAATGAAAGATTCTAAAAGGTCTTCTGGATAACCTCGGTGTTTAAACATATTTTTGAAAAATTCACATTCCTCAAAAAAGTCCGTATTTAGACTTGAGATGCGTGAATCTCTTACCAACTGTCCTTTAACTATAGCCCTTTTTTGATGAAAGGGGTGGCAACTTGTAAAATGCAAAAAAGAGTTAGAATAAGTTGGTTTTCGAAAAATTTTGGCTGTATAAGATCGTAACTCTTTATTTTTTACTAACCAAATGTCCAGATATGAAATGGCATCCGTATTAAAACTATATGTAAATTGTAAAAATTCTGTTGAAGAATTTAATTTTTGAATCAATTCTATTGCTGTTACTTCATCTCCTTTGAATAACACAAAGATGTCATCTAAAATCTAGTATAATATAAGATATTTCCTGATAAAGTCATGTCGTTAAGTAAAAAGTTTGTTTCCCAGAGGGCCATGACTAGATTAGCCACACTGGCCCCACATGGGGAACCCATCGCTAATCCTACTTTCTGTAAGAAAAAACTATTGTCAAACATAAAATAATTATTTGTTAAAGTGAAAGCTAACAATTCAGTGATTAAGGCTATGTCCCTGTTAGGTGTTCCATGCTTATGCATTATTGCTACTACCCATTCAATACTAACAGTATGTGGAATGCATGTATATAAATACCTAACATCTATAGTTAAAAAATTCGAATCATGTCTAAATTCCATATTATTCATACTAGACAAAAAAGACCAAGAGTCCTTGCGTACTTATTTTTCTAACACTACGTACTTTTGTAACATAGTGTCTATAACTTTAGAACATGCATAAGTAGGAGAACCTCTACTATCAACTAGTGGTCTCATAGGTGGATTATTTAAGTATTTATGAAGTTTAGGGATTCCAAATAAGGATGGGTACCTAGGAAAAAGCGTAGTCATATAATTGAGGATTTCTAAATCAATCTGTCCCTCTATAAACAAGTCATTCAAACAACTTTTGATCATATTGTAAGCTCTATTAGCTTCTGATCTTGAACTTTGTTGGTAAGTGTCACTATTCAGCAAACAATGCATACGGTTAGTGTAATTGAACTGGTCAAACACAACTAGCCCTCCACCTTTATCGGGTTTACAAACCCGTACATCCTGTGTTTGTATATACCTTACCAATTCTAGTTCACCAACAAAATCTGTAGCACAATTAGAAAATTTGTCATTCAAAGACAAAATATGCCTGAAATCTAACTCACACATTAACTCAAATGTCTGAAGCGGGGGGGGGGGGGTAAGGGAGGGTTAAATGTACTAGGGATTCGGAACTTATCACTCAATGTGTCGACATTGTTTAAAAATTGCAACTGTAAGTTCAATTTCCTTGTATACATTTTGAGTTCCATGATAGATTTGGCTATGTCCATATGTTGACATGGGACATAAGTGTAACCCTTTGCCAAAAGTTCAACCAAGTCACCAGGAATCTCACTATTTGAAAAATTATATATCTTAAAGTCACCATCCTTGTTGACAATAATCTTTGGTTGTTCTTTTATTAATGAACAAGGAGTGTTCCAAGAAGCATTGCCATAGTCAAGATGTAATCTCAGACAACACTTATGCTGCAGTAATATTTGTTACTCTAATCACATTCTTAGTTTATATGGCCAATATGTATAATCTGTCACGGAGTTTGGGCCTTTGCCTCCAAGTACATCTGGCTTTGTCCTGATTTCTTACTGTAGGAGGTTGAGAGGTATGTTAGGCATAGCTCTCATGCAGACAGGGATGGATGTCCTAAAAACAGGAACTTAGCCAGAGTATATCAGGGACATTCAGGGACACTTTTACAGTGTTACTATTATTTCTGTCTGACATTGACAGACTGAGAGGAGATGAATTACAGTACATCAGTTGATGTTATGGAGTGTACACCTTTAGTTGTTATCACTATATGTTTTATGTGTAATCCACTGTCTTTACCACAACAGCCAACTGTTTTAGAAGGGATTGACAAGGACAGAGCAGAGATGTGATTCAAAGCAGGGACAACTGAGAGACTGTCTCTTTGTGTCAGACAGCAGAGTATCACTGACATGTCATTAACATAGCTCTAATACAAGCCTACTGTTTTAATCCATATTCCCCATACCTCCATCCTCCCAGCTGCATCCCTTTTTATGGGGAAATGTAGTACATATTTGGTAAAGTGATGTATTCCTTTTATTGAAGCATTCCTCTGCAAATGATATGCACATACGCTGTCTGTGTGAGTAAAACGACATACAGACCTCTTACCCAGAAGCTGTTGCTTGCCTTTTGTAGGTAACGCTCATTAACAGGTAATTGCCTGTGTACCAATCGGTGGCTTAGAATTGCTAACTGCATCCAAACAGCTGAATTGCACTATCATTAGTGAATGACATGGCACCACAGTGCAATATATAATGCCTTCATGTAGGCCTTGGCCTCTTTCTTAGTTGTTGAGATGGATATTACTGAGGTGTGGAGACTACAGCAGTGAACAGGGTAACTACAAATACTGTCCACTGTAGAGATGTATGAAGTATATCCACAGTTTTGCCTCAGATGTTTGGTCAATGTCCCATGACAGTGCGGTCATCTGGCAGGTCACTGGCAAACATTGTGGGTTGAGGTCAGAAGGGGAAGAGAGACATGTGAGTGTCACACTTCATAACTGCACATTTGGATGGTGCAGGGGTGCAGTGATAGTGTTGTTGCCTCACAGCAAGAGGTTCTCTGGTTTGATTCTTGGCTGGAGTGCCTTCTGTACGGAGTCTGCATGTCCTCCCTGCATTTGTGTGGGTTTCCTCTGGGTGTTCCACTATCCTCCCATTTTACAAAGACACACATCTAGAGTGTTTCTCCCTGAGCCTCCACTGAAAATTGGATTTGTTCCAAGTCAGACTTTCCCGGTTAACAAATGTTAAATAAATAAATAAATAAATAACCATCAGAATATGCATGGTAAGGCAGTAGCTTTTACTCTATCAACTTACTATCTTTGTAGGGTCAAACTGTGTAACATGTACCTATCTCTGGGCCTTTGCCCTCCTTTTATGTATGGGTGTGTCTGGATCTCTTGTTACATGTGGTTGGGAGGTGTGGTTGGTCTGTAGCAGCTACCTTAACATACAGTCATGCATTCTCCAAGCTGCAGCTGCTGCTGCAGCCTAGGACACAATGGGAGGGAGTGTGAGCACTTTGGAGGCCTGCAAGCTATACGTGTAACTGTGACAGCTGTGGCAGCCCTGTCATTACAGCAGAACCAGGGTACGGATATCCATTACTGTTCATTCGAACCATGTGCTTAAGGTACATCTGTTATGGAACAGTGCCAATAGGAGAGTAGTAGGTGAGATATAGTCAGGCTATATGAATATGCACAGTGTGTCCCTACCTGCAGGCCTATGACTTGCAAAACTGAGCAGCTGATAATTCTGTAGCTGTAACCTATAAGGATTAAAATTGTATGATTCAGTCATTACTTGCTGATTCTACAAGGGTCTGTCAATGCAGTGACAATTTTAACACCTCTGCAGTAGTGGGGGTAGAGGAGACTGTCAGTTCCTCTTGAACTATGAAAGAAAGCCCTGAACAAAGGCTTGCAATTGAATTACTTTTCTGGCTGTAGCTGGACTACTTCTAAGTATAGTGTAAAACAAGGTCTGAGCCAAACATAAATGAGGGTGACTAGAAACAGAAAAGAAGCAGTTTTTTTACAGAAAGTAAAGAAGATAACAGTGACCCACACAAATCCCATTATATGTCAAAGGCATGGGAATTCAGAGTTACTTCATTATGTCTGTCATAAGTCATACAATGCATTATGAGAAAGAGAAGGGGTTGAGGGAGAACAAGATCATGTTGATACATCAAGCCCCATTGGTAGCCATGTTGGGGAAACAGGCTAAAATTACAAGTAAAGCACTTAGAGTGATTTTTAGGTGTTAAAATAGGTCAGACAACAAAGATAGAGTGAAAAAAACAGATTTTTTTAGTTCTAGGGTGGAGTTTTCCTTAACTAGTAGAATTAAATGCTCAGCAAAATAAACTAGTTGAATTGCATGCTTTAAGGCTTCTGATTTTTAGTCCAAATGCTGACTGGCTCTTCGACATCTTCCTGAAATATCAAAGTTTATTGTAATTGAGGAGTTGTTAACTATCTATTCTTGCTTCTACTTCAAAGAACTTTCTAACAGACATTTAACCTGCTTTGCTATTCACCAGTGTCTGCAGTGGGAATATGTGCATTTCATCTTGAATGCTAGCAAAATATGCTGTATTTGTTTAAAATATTTTCCTTACAATGCAGCACAGAATGAAATAAGTCTAACTTTCCGTTCTTGTTTGGATTAAGAATACTTTTTTTTCTTTCTACCGAGGCAACATGTTTTTGTGCATGATATTGTATTGGTAGCTACATCCCTGACTTGCTACTTTGTAACATACCACTTCATCTATACCATTATTCTTAACCATAATAAACTAGTATTTTTTTATGTTGTGAATGTTTCCAAGATTTGTAAGATTATGACACTTATTGTTTTTTCACAGGGAAATAGTCTTTAATTTTTAACAATGGATTATGAGTGAGTTATTATTTATCAAGCGTTCTATACTTTTCTGGTGATTTGTTTTGTTTTTTCACAAGTCCTATGTGCCCCACTATCTAGCTACTGTGCACATATTGTACCTTAACAAGAAAAGGAACCTGTGACTGCCACTGACTTGAACATGGTAATTGCAAGTTAAATTAGCATCACTGGTACAACAGGTAGCGCACTTGCTGACCCAGAGAGCCTTACATTGAAACTTTTACATTCACCTATATCTCTTTAAGAAAAAGAGATCTTTTTAGGCAATTATACCATAATTTGTATTTACTGACTAGGGTTGAATTACCATATAACATAGCCCCCCTGCTTAAAGTACAAACCCTAAAATAATAACTAGTTTTAAAAAAATATTTGTGTTGTTTTTGCTATTAAAGCATATGAGGACCTTTCTCTTAAAGAGATATACGAGTATGAAAGATGTTTTTCTTAAAGAGAAAGGGGTTGGAAGGGTGACCTAATGGTTAAGGTGTTTGCCTTGCAAACACAGGGTGCAAGGTTTGAGTCTCACAAGGAATAATTGGCTAGACTTAAAATGGCTCACAAGGGCAGTTTGCTTAGTGCAAACCTTTATTTACTATGAACCTATATCCCGGGAATCATCTCTGTGTCACTGCTGGACAGAGGCACAACAAACTAATGGGCACAGTATTTTTTCATATAAGGGGTGGCGTAAGCCACAAAAATTTGGGCTAGGCTTATAAATGCCTTAGGGCAGATAGCCTAGTATAAACCTATGAACCTATGAACCTATGAATGGGAAAGGTTTAATGTACGGGTTTCTGGGTCAGCTGCATACTAGTACTTTAATGCTGGCAAGTTGTATCATGTTACTGTTTTAAATGCACTTAAATATTGAATGTCTTGATGGTTATTTTATCTGAGGAAGTTTTACATATTGTGAAATGAAAGTGCTTATCTAGTGAAAAATAAAGTTTGAACTTTTATTATTGTTTTATTTCCAAGTTTTAATAGCCATTAACAGCTTCCAACTTGGTTTATAAAAATGGCAATTCCGCTTCATTTTTTTCCTTGTAAAAAATATCCTTGTTTGTATAATAGTTCTTTGATTTCATCTTGATTTCTCTTATAAATTTCTTTCTTTCCTTCATTAAACCAACAGAAGTTGGAATGAAACAGCAAACCATGTCTGTTATGAAATAATGAGTGCTTTCATTCCTTTAAAGCTTAGACCGGAACTTCATCAGATTAAAACACCATAGCAAGAACCACCAGTAAATACCAAATTCATCCAATCAATGCAAAGTGAACAATTTGTACATAGTGACTACATAAATTTCAACCAATAAATAATCAGCTTCACTTAATTTTCCATTAAATGTTTTTAGAATGAGTTAAAAATAAAAGCGGATAAATAAATATCCAGTACATACAGTCAAATGAAGACTTGTAAAATGTCAAAACATCATCAATTGTAAGAAGACATCAGTTATAAAAAATATAAAAAAAAACTGTGCAGTGGTAAACACAACAAAAGTAAAAATAAACAATGAATTCATTCAAAGTCTGATTGCCCTTAGTGATAGCAGACTAGATATAGAAATCTTGTCATTGCTTCCTGACAGTTGTGGAGTGTTCAGTAAAACCTACCAATACAATTCCCTGTATTTCAGCTATGCTGACCAATTTCCACCTTTCACATAAATATCAACTTTTTCCAAAACACAAAAGACAAATTTTTTAAATTTGGGCATTGCAATGCATGGTTACTTAATGCATTATCAGGGTCTTTCTTTTTGATAGCATATGTATGCTAGTATATTCTCTCTCTTAAATTCTTTTTAATCTTCCCTATATAAAAGGCCATACAGGACAAACAAGTCACTGCTAAACCACACCTTTGGTACTGCAATCATAATTCCCTTGGATTGTAAGAACCCACAGATAGTTACCTACAGTAATGTTAGTTGTTTCGCAAATGAACCTACATTGTTTACAGTGACAACACTTCCTCATAATTCCACTTTTGTCAAGCATTTCTTTTTTTTCTCCACTAAGCTCTTGATATTCTTGTCCTTTTTATATACTAGTCTCAGACATTTGCCTAGCTTGTTGGTCAGGTCAAATGTTGCAAATACCTATCTCTAGTTCTTTTCCACTAAAGATTTTATTATTTTAAAATTATCATTGTAAGTTAATACTGAGGTCATATTAGGATTAATGTATACCTTTGCCATATCTTTCTTAGACTCAGGCTAAAGTAAGAGTGGGGCATAATGAGTATGTCTACTATGTACTACAGTGGTAGACCCGTCCTCCATAAGCCAATTAAGATAGTTTCTTTGTAAAAACATCTCTTTCATAATGTTTAACTGTATATGAAAGGTGTCCTCATCAGTAACTAACCTGGTCAGCATAATCATTTGCCCCTTGACCAAGTTTCTTTTTTGCCAAAAAGGATGGTTACTGTCATAGTACAAAAAATTGTTAGAGTAAGTCAGCTTTCTATAAACAGAAGATTCAAGCCTTTTATATCTCTTGTTCTTGTGCAAGTGCACATCTAAATAATTACAACAGTCAAGGTCAACTGTGTGGGTGAAAAACAAAAAAAAGATGTAGAAGTGTTGATGTACTGCATAAACTGATATTTTGGTGATTCCGTTGTCCCATAAAATCAAGATATCCAGAGATCTATAATATCTATAAATGGACGGGATAAATTCCAAACCAAAAATAAATTTTGTGTCCCAAAACCATAAAATAATGTTAGCAAACACTGGGGCAGATGAGGCTCCCATGGCCACCCCAGTTGGCTGCTTAAAATATTCACCATCAAAGTACATGCAATTGTTTCTCAACACCAATTCCATAAAGATAGTTAACACATTGATGGTATTTTGTGTAGAATTAGTCCCCAATTCCAGGGCTTCTGTAAAGCATTCCAAGCCCTCCTGGTGTGGGATAACAGGAAATAAATCAATAACGTCTATACTTAAGATGAGAATTTCATTCTTAAATTCACAGTTAACTAAATTCCTCAAAAGTTGCCATGAGTCAGTTAAAACATGAAGTTTATCCAGAAAAAAATCTTGTAAGGTTCACATCAATAAATCTGGCAAGAGGCTATGTGTTAGAACCTCTTGCCATAACTATTGGTACCATAGGAGGGTCTGGCAGTGACTTTTGAATTTTAATTATCCCAAATATGGAGAGAATCAATGTTGTTTTTACTTTTAAAAAGTTAATTTCACCAGGGTCAACACTGTATTTCAAAAAATCTCTTCAAGTATCATATCTAACTTGTAATTGGAAATATCAATTTAATTCAGTGAAACAGGTGTAAAAATATACTATCATGTAAAAAAGTACACATTTTTGCTTTATAGGTCAAATTTTCCATCAAAACAACCCCTCCTCACTTGTCCTGTTTTATTGCCCTAATATTTTTGTTGTTACTTAATTGCAGCAGTTTATTATGCTCATATTTATTTAAATTAAGCCATGTCCTTTGTAAATTCCTGCTATACATAGCTCTCAAATCTGCTTCACATAATTTGTCAAATAATGCAATCAGGGGCAAGAGAGGAAGATTAAATGTACTTTCTCTGTGCAAAGAATTACATTTATTTTGAGAAGGTTTATTCTCAAGTAGTAAACTTAAATTCAGTTTTCTAATAAATAATTTGAATTCCATAATCATATCTACAACATTAAATTTAAAATTTGGAATGAAGTTAAAACCTCTGGAAAATAATAAACCATGCTGTTAAGTGATACCAATGTCAGTATAGTTCAGTGGCGGCTGGTGACTTCAAATTAAAGGGGGGCTGCAGGAGTCAGCTGAATGGGTGGGGCCAATGGGAAGGGGCATGGTCAACTAGAAAGGGGTGGGGCTATGCTCAAAACCACAACTGGAACTTGAATTAAATACGCTGCCCTGGGTGTCAAACCATCATTACGAGAGTCCAATCAAGACAAAATGAAGTGTAGAAGAAAAAATATTTCAATGCATTGACTACATGACAACTTACTTAATATCTAGATGGAAACACAAAGGTTGTGAGGCATGAAAAAATAAATTACTTTTTAAATACATTACTGGAATGCCAGTCAAAATCAAGTATAAAAAAAAACAAGCATCCCTCAACTCAAGCCACTTCTCCTTGCACTGCAGTTCTAATTATAATTTATATTCAGCTTTATAAAATTGTCAAGTAGCATGCTGAAAGTAGCAATCTCTGTGATACCCCACTTGTAAAAATATTTCTTATCCAAAAAAGACCTGCTGCCTGACAACAACTATCTACTTGTTTCATGAGGAAGACATTATCAAAGTAAAAAAATGAACAGCAAACAAGAAACAAGCTCAAGATAAATTGCTTAAAGGATTACTGCACAAGTTATGAACCACACATGATAGACTGGCATTCTGTTTAGTTTACGGGTAAAGCCTGCAAAGATGACTGCAAGTCTCCAACAAATGTAATAAGCTTCTGAAAATACTGTAATCCTGTCATATGCATTTCAGTACCTAAGGCTTATACATTATCTAGTTATATAAATATTCTCTGCATGGCAACAAAGAAAAGGCTTTCAATGTTGGTAATTCTTTAACAGTATGCTTATTAAAGCTTGCTTGCATCTTACAACCTCTGACAAGCTTACCTGATGGTCATTAAAGCATTGCTACTTAAACACAGAGCAACAGGGCACTGCAACATCATGCATTTTCTGAATAATAAGAAGCATAAATCAACAGTATAAAATTATGACAAAAAACCAGAACATTCTGCAAAATCAAGGACAGATGAAAAGCCACAGTTGTACTTGTGGTCTACCTTGGATGGGGTAATACTCTGCACACTTAACTGCATAACTGCTCCTTGCCTTGCTTGGACACATCCAGAGCCACTACAATGGGGAGTGGGGTGCAACAAGTATGTCACAATTTGAAATGTCTCTGGCTGAGCAAGAAACTGGATAAAGCCATACACAGAAGTGGGACACAGGCCAAAAAATAAGGACAATTTTAAAATATCGCTCTTATAAACTTAGAAAGATAATAGAATAGTAGTAGGTCTTGCATTAGTATGAATTTTCTGAGGAGTATGAAATCTAAAACTCAAATGTCTACCATTATTTTCTAACTTCAGTCTTTAATGATTTGCCACTTATTTGCCAGAAAACCACAATTTTATGAAAAAAAGACCAAAAATGTGATGCAAAAATATAAAATTGCCACACAATATAGCTGGAACCTGTCAAAAAAGGGACACCTTTTTAATATTAACACTGTTAGCTTGAGCAGCTGACAAAATAAGACCATCTACATGCATTTCTGAAATAAAAGCAAACTATAACTCTGATCATTACAGTTATTTATAATTGCAAAACCTCCATGTTTTCTTCCAAAATTGCCATTTGCGGAGGGATTATTAGGGGGAGAGCAACATTTTGAGCCAAAATTGGAGACAGTTGAGAGGTTTGATTATTCCTAATTCTATAAAGTGATTTATTTTCACATACCTCTCAACTTCTTAATGCAGGAAATCTGGACAAGGCCAAATATATTGGGGGAACATACAAACAGTACTAAAAATTGCTCTTGTATAAACTTAAGACAGTTGATAGAATAACAGGTCTTGCTTAAGCATGCATTTTTCTGAAGGTTATGATTTCTGAAGCTCAATGTCTGTCATTATTTAGTGACTTTGCCAGGAAACCACAAATTTTATGAGGAACAAACCAAAATAAGAAGCAAAAATCTATTCATTCTGCAAAGATCTGGACACTTAAGAGGTATAGTTCAGCTGGGGCTGTCTGAGTCTGCTGCCCTTCCCCCCCTCACAAACTCATGGTTGAATGCAACCTCCCCTCTGCAGCCATTCCAATGTCCCATTTACCATAAACACTGTAATGTGCGTACTTCTGTGATGATTTGGATTTCATTTGAAAGTTTTATTTTGCATTTTGCAGCACAAACCCTAATATATATCTGCTAAACAAAGCAATGCAGTCTCACAATGAAAATAGACATAGCATTAAAACTTCTCTGATCTTGAAACTCACATTCATTAAAACAGCACTGAAGCCCACATTCAAAGAAAACACATTTTGCCAGTGGCAGATAAAGATTAACTTTGGGCTGTTTTCAAATCATACGCCCCTTAAACACGAAACATACACATGCTCTTTGATACACCTTCCTGACCTTGTACAATACAGTACAGCTGTTAGACGGCATCTTAAATTTATTGTTTTGAACATTTTTCCAGTAAGCAATGAAACAAAATGCATGCACCAATAATGACAAAACTGCCCAATTCAGAACATTTCCATCATAAAAGTCTACTCAAACTTCTACAGTCCACCAGTATCAGTAAATATGCACAATCTTTGAAGAAGTAAAAGACATCTAAATAATTCCACATTAAAGAAATCTGTAATTAATGAAGAGGTTGCTGCTAGCAAACAATGTTATGTGTCATTGCTTCATCTACAAATAAAGTGCCTGTTGCCCATGAGGAATAAATTGCCTATGTTGCATTAAAAAAATGATAAGCTAGTAATATCGCAATAGGGAATGGATGGCAAACTGATAACTGGTACATAGTTTCTAGGTATCTTCGCCAAAAAGGACTGCAGCATCCACCCCCTTAACAAGGCAGTACAGTATCAGTAATGCATCTACCCACTGTGGGAGTAGAACCCACATCCTTCTGCATCAAAGGCAAATACACTACCTGTTGTGCTATTAACAATGCAAGCAGACTCAGCATAAGCAGCACTAAACCTTTGTTCTCCTGCAGCTCTCAGCTCCTTGTAAAATCTACTCGAACTCAGCTGTATCTCTGAACTTTGCAACACAAGAAATCAGGAAAAAGCCCAAAGTTTTTTGGGGGGGGGGGGGCAAAAGCCCAAAAATCAGGGATACATTTTAAACATTGCTTGTATAATGTTGGAAAGTTGCTAGAACAAAATGCTGTGTTACTACCATACATTTCACTGCCAAGTCTTGAATCCATGGAACCCTGTGCAAAACAGTCAGCGCAACATATCACTATGCCAAATCAGCTGTTTTGTGAAAGAGAGGAAGACTGAAACTTAAATGGCTATCATTTAGTGAATTCAATTCTCACCATAGCTCTCAACCTCATAACAAAAATAACGTGGACAAAGCCAATAATGGGGAATACAGCCCCCAAACATATTCAGTAAATTCAGTTCTCACCAGAGCTCTCACCCTTAGCACAAACACCTGGATGAAGCCAATAATGTGGGGAATACAGTCCCAAAATAGGGACAAATTTCAAATATCCATGTTATAAACTTAGAAAATTGCTGGAATAAAAGGTTTTGTGTTACCATGTACTTTCTGAAGAATATGAAGTCTGAAATTCAAATGCCTGTTATTTTTGTTTAACATTTGTTAACCAGGTAAGTCTGATTTGGAACAAAAGCCAATTTTCAGCAGAGCAGGGACAAACACTCCAGACACATGTCTTTGTAAGATGGGAGGACATGCAGACTCTACAGCCAAGAATCAAACCAGAGAACCTGCAGCTGTTAGGCAACAATGCTATCAGTGTACCACTGCATTACTGACTTAGCAAGTTAAAACAAACATACAGAAATCACAGATTTTATGAAGCACAGAACAAATATGAGGCAAAAATCTGCAAATGTTTTACAAATGGTGGTGGGTAGGGAATTCAGGCCCTTTCCACCTGCACCCAAGGAACAGGGTTCAAGCCTGAGTATTCTCTACCCACCATCATGTGTTCTCTAGCCACCAGTATATAGCAACTGGGGCATTTTACACACACACACACACACACACCTCTTCTCCATAGCCTGCAGTCCTTTCCTGAATAATCTGCAGCAGCCCTGGATTCACACACCTTAATCCAGTTGCAGCAGCTGGTTTCCTTAGCCCACCTGTGCAAACTAATGGCTGGCTGGCTCTGAGAGAAGGCTGCAGGCGATGCAGTCTGGTGTCCTTCTGTTCTGTGCAGCCGTCACTGCACAGACTTTTGGGGCTGCAGGGCAGAAATGCCTTTCTCTCCTATCCAGACTGCCTAACACAGCAGTCTATAGTTCTGTGGGTACCAGGATCTCCAAGCACGCATGTGTGGAGTTCCGGGACTTGCAAATTCTTTTTTTTTTTAATTTTGTATTTCGGTTTTTTATTTATTTTCTTCTACAGGTGAGGGGTTGCAGTCCTATAGCACGAGCCACCCCTGGTATAGTTATAAAGCTTAAGTCCTTCAAATTATAAAGTAGTCATCTCCTGAGAATGTTTTCTTGCCATTGGAGGTAGGGTTTCTTCTTCCCTTTCCCTCTCTGTTGTGTAGTGACCTGGTTCCAGTACCACTAGTGTGAAGTCCATTGTTTGTCCACACATTGTTGTCATGAAGCTGGTACCTTGTCCCATAATTATGTCAATCTCTTCAGAGGAGTGATAACCTCATTCTGAAACTTTTGACCTTCATTATTTTGGGAGTAATAACTGTCCCCTTCACAGTGTGTGTAAGATAGAAGTTCCAGGGGAATGGGTAACCACTTACTGTTTGGGGCATGGGTAAACCTGTTTCTGCTCATACTCTTGCAGATCTCTGTTTAATTTCTTCTTCTTCCTTTTCCTGATATCATTACAGTATTGCTCAACTTTGTTGAAAATTTGTGTGTAAAACTCCTCCAAATACAGATAAACAAGTCATCAATTATTCATCTTTGCAATAATGTAATTTCCTCTTTCAGTTTGCTCAAAGAATGCTGGTTGTCTTGAGCGAGCAAGTGCATAAGATCAAGTCCAGTATGATCAGATAATTCAGTCAACTCACTGTGCAGTAAAGAATCTTCCTGCAGATTGTTGGGAAATTTGAAAATCCTTAAACCCTTAGGTACACGGTTAGCAGAAATACTATCTTGAAAAAACACATTATCCAGTTGTAAACTTATGTATTTTGTCAATAGTTTCTCCAACCTGTAGAGTTTCTCTTTTGAAGTTAGATCACTTCTAACCGATGAATGATCAGTCACAATTTCATGAGTTCATGTAAAGTCTGTATTGAACCAGAATTCAAGTGTACGAACAGAAATGGACAATCAATGGACTTCACACCAGGTGTACTGGAACTAATCTGCTACACACTGGTGGGGGAAGGGGAGGAAGAAACTCTACTTCCAATGGTAAGAGACCTTTCTAAGAGGTGACCACTTCAAAATTTGAAGGACTTAAAATTTATAACTTCACTGACATTATTATCACTGAACACAGTTCATTATTTTCTAGAGGTTTTAACTTCATTCTGAATGGTAAATTCAATGTTGTAGAGTCGTTTGTGGAATTAAAATGAATTATTAGAAAACTGAATTTATGTTTACTACTTGAGGATAAACCTTCTCAAAATGAATTATTTATTTGTACAAAGCAAGTAAATGTAAGGCCCCTCTCTTGCCCCCAGTTGTGTCATTCAAAAAATGATGTGAAGCACATTTGAGAGCTATGTATAGCAGGAATTTACAAAGGACATTGCTTAATTTAAATAAAGATGAACATAATTTACTGCTGCAATTAAGTAACAACAAAAACATCAGGGCAATGAAGCAGGACAAGGGAGGAGGGGTTGTTTTGATGGAACATTTGACTTATGCAAAACTGTGTACTTTTTTATATGACAGTATATTTTGTACACCTGTTTTGTTGAACGCAGTTATTATCGCCACTCCACCCATTGATAGGGGGTTTTGACAAAGTTTGTTCCCAGGAGATATTTGAATATTATAATGAATTTAAACCGAGAAAATTCAATTTAAGTAAGGAAGAGAACCTTTTACTGAGAGAACTAAGGAGTAACAAACAATTGAGATTTATGAAACCAGATAAGGGGGGTGGAATGGCTATAATAAACAAGGAAGATTATAATAATAAAATTTATTCTATGTTACTACAGGAAGAGAAATACCAAACTGTTTCTAAAAATAAAATAAATATCTCCCATAGGAGAATTCAGATGATTTTAGAAGATTCACTGTTACAGGGTATCATAAATGAAGATTCACATGGTTTTCTAGTGAACCAAAATCCCATTATTCCTGTAGCTTTCGGGATACCGAAAGTACATAAGGATATCCAAGACCCCCGTTTAGGTTGATTATAACTAGTCAGAATAGTGAAACTTATACCTTAGGGGTGTTTGTGGACCGAATGGTCATGAAGTCCTTAGATCCAATTGACCATCTGTTAAAGGACTCTTGGGATTTTTTGAGTAGAATTAGCCAGGATGCGTTTTGAGAAAGTATGTGTTTTTCCACTGTGGATGTGGTGGATTTGTTCACTTCAATTCCGCATGAAATTGGATTAGAGTATTTTTATGATGTATTAGTGGAGAGGACATTCTTAAGTAACACCATTGTGAACTTCATTATGGTACTAATGGAAATCATTTCAAAAAATAATTATTTTACATTCGAAGAGGAATACTACCGTCAGGTTAAGGGTATAGCCATGGGCACTAGCTATGCTCCATTGTTTGCCAATCTTGTAATGTATGGGTGGGAGAAACAATATATTTTTAAAGCCCCTATCTCTGTGCATTGGATTCGCTATTTGCGATACCTGGACGATATTTTTATTTTATGGAAGGTGGGAGAGATTAATGAGGAATTCATGGAATATCTAAATAATATTTGTGAATATTGTAAATTTGGATCTATATTAAATCACTGAATGCTTAAAAAAGTGAACAGTGATTGATCGAACTTATGTAAGCAAAAGCTTACAATCTCAAACTGTCAAAACAGCGATTTTTTTCCCAGGGAAAAAAAATCGCTGTTCCAAAACACATACACACAGCACAAGCATGCCAAACAAACAGCAATCCACACACATACACCTAAAATCTGACACCTAACCTTACACTAAACTATACACACACCACTAACTATCCACTTACCTTAACCCAAACCCTAACCTAAGGTCTGTCACTATCGCACACTCACCTCACCCGCTCCCTAACCCTAACTCACCTAACCCACCCTAACCCTCACGTCCACACAATCGCACACATACCTAACCCACCCCCTAACCCTAACTCACCTAACCCGCCCTAACACTCACATCCACACAATCGCACACTTACCTGAACCCGACCCGTAACTTTCCACCACAGCACTGAGAATACCGAAGCAACAGAAATGGACAACCAAATTCTTTCACTAGGAAAAAGTTTGGGTTTCTGTTGCTTCGATATTTTAAGCTTTTGCTTACATAAGTTCAATCACCGTTTGCTTTTTTAAGCGTTCGGTGATCTAATATAGACCCTTAAATTCACTGGTACTTTTAACAATAATAGTATTAATTATTTTGATTTTTTGATTAGTAAGAACTATGATAATAGGAATTTTTAATCTCAAATTTATAGGAAATCCACTTCCTCTAATGATTACTTAGAGTTTAAAAGTAACCACCCTTTATATATAAAAAGAAACGTAGTAAAGGGTCAAATGGTTTGGGTAGCCAGAATGTGTTCTAACTTGGATATAGTGAAAAGAGAAATGGGCACATTAGTAAAACTTTTCTCTGAAAGAGGTTATCTGTCAGGTTTTATCTTACCCATTTGTGAGCAAGTCACAAGTGAGTGGGGTGGTAGATATAAACCGTTGTTGGGATTCCAACTAGTGAAGGAGAATGAAGTTAATACAAAGAAAGATTACACACAATCTATGGTAGTAACTTATGGAGAATCTTGTGATAAGATCAGGGATATTGCTAAGAAGAATTGGGTGCTATTTAAAGGGAATGAGGAAATACTAGCAGTAGTAGGAGGACAAGAACCAACTTTTGTCTATAAAACTAACTATAATTTAAAAATGTTGTTAGAACACCCTATTAATGTTAGGAATAATGTGAGAGGGACTTTTAGATGTGAGGCATGTGAGTATTGCAGATTTATTGTAGTTGGGTTCTCAGTATTACTGGAAGCAAGGGACAGAGAGATAAAACTAGTTACCGGGTCCTGTTCGAATAAGGGTCTTGTTTATACAGCTATTTGTCAAGAGTATCCACATTTTTATGTGGGCAAGATGGAAAGAACTTTCAGGAGGAGGATTTATGAACATCTTTATGCTGTGAAAAAACATGATGAAAATAATGCCATATATAGACATATTAAAAATTATCCCAATCACTTTTTTCCATTTGGTATTTTGGAGGTTACTGATAAAAACCCGAGAGGGGGGAATGGAAAAACAATTTGGGGTGAGCAGAAATGAGATGGCAATTGAGGCTTAATGCCACAGTGATACCGGGCATTAATGACAATGTATCAATTAAACCTGAATTGAAGTACAGGGCTAGTGTGTTGTGATTTGGTAGGATACTTTCTGATAGTAAATAATAAATGTGCATATGTAAAAATTATATATGCAACACATTTATTTTTCTTATTTATTTTTCCTTTTACTCTAATGGAATTCTTCAATCCTTATTAAGTATTTACAGGGTTAATTGTTTTTTGTGATGTCATTGGTTAATTGTTTGGTATAAATGTGGGTGTTTTTTTAGTTTACACAGTTCTGAAGAAGTCCTAGAGCAGGATGAAAGTGCTTGACTGTGTTGGATACAATTCTGTGTTTTTATTGGAAGTGGTGGATTTATGTGCTCTGCTTTTTACCTGTATTGGATTTTATGCTTGGTGTTCATTACAGCAATAAACCTGTGTCTTACTACCTGTCTAATTCATTCCATGCCCGTTGGACTTACATTTTTCGAGGTTGCAGCACAGAGTGGTTTGTTTCTTCTTGGTGGTCTTCTCACTCTGGACACTGGTTTGTTTATTCTGTACTTTTTTATATGACAGTATATTTTGTACACCTGTTTTATTAAACAAAGTTATTATTGCCAATTATGGATTAGATTTGCTACTTGATGAGCTTTTTTTTTGGAATACAATTTTGACCCTGGTGGAACTACACCATTGATTCCCTTCATATGTGAGAAACCTAAAATCCACAAGTCACTGTCAGACTCTCCTATGAGACTGATAGATGAGGCAAGAGGTTCTAAGTCAGAGTCCCTTGCCAAATTTATTGATGTGAATCTTAAAAGATTTTTTTTCTGTATAAACTCATTTTTTAACTGACCCATGGCACGTTTTGGGGAATTTAACTAACTGTGAATTTAAGAATAAATTTGCCTTCTTAAGTATAGTCATTAAAAATGTATTTCTTGCTATCCCACACCAGGAGGGCTTGGAATACTTTATGGAAGCCTTGACATCGGGCACTAATTTTACACAACAACAAAAAAATGTGTTAACTATCTCTATTTATTTTGTGTTGACAAACAATGATGTCTACTTGAGGGTGAATATTTTAAGCAGACAAAAGGAGTGGCCATGAGAGCCTCATCTGCCCCAGGTCTGCTAACATTATTTTATGGTATTGGGAAACAAAATTTATTTTTGGTTCTGAATTTATGAAGTCCATTTATAGATATTACAGATACCTGGATGATATCTTGATTTTATGAGATGATAAAATTGCCAAAATATTTCAACTTATGCAGTATATTAACACTTCTAAATCTTTTTTGGTGTTTACCCACACAGTTGACCTTGACTGTTGTAATTATTTAGATGTGCACTTGTACAAGTAAAAAAGAGCTAAAAGGCTTGACTCTTCTATTTATAGAAAGCCGACTTACTCTAACAGTTTTTGCACTATGACAGCAACCATCCTTTTTGTCAAAAAAGGAACTTGGTCAAGGGGGAAATGATTAGGTTGTCCAGGTTAGTTACTGATGAGGATGCCTTTTATATAGAGTTAAACATTATGAAATGGATGTTTTTACAAAGAAACTATACTAATTGACTTTTTGAGAAAGTGACAACAACTGTAGTACAAAGCAAACATACTCATTATGCCCTACTCTTAATTTACCCTGAGTCAAAAAGGATATGGCTATGGTAGACATTAATCATAATACGATCTTGGTATTAACTTACAACGATAATTTTGCAAGAATAAAATTTTAAAAGAAAGGAACTGGAGAGGGGTATTTAAAGTCTTTAACCTGACCAACAAACTTGGTAAACATTTGAGAATAATATATAAAAAGTACAAGAACATCAAGAGCTTACTTGAGGAAAACAAAAAGGAAATGGTTGACAAAAGGGAATTAGGAAGAATTGTGGTTATTGTAAACAAAGTAGGTTCATTTGCAAAACAACTAACATTACTATAGGGAACTATCTGAGGGACTTTAGAATTCAAGGGAATTATGATTGAAGTACCAAATGTATGGTTTATGCACTGACTTGTTTGTCCTGTATGGCCTTTTATGTAGGGAAGACAGAATATAATTTATGGATGAAAATATACCAGCAGACATGTGCAATCAAAAAGAAAGACCCCACTAATGCATTAAGTAACCAAGCATTGGAATATGCATTGGGATGTCCAAATTTTAACAAATTTATTTTTTGAATTTTGGAAATAGTTGATATTAATGTGAGGGGTGGAGATTGGTCAGCATACTTGGAACATAGGGAATTATATTGGCAGGTTTTACTGAATACTACACAACTGCCTGGAATCAATGATAAGATTTCTATATCTAGTCTGCTAGCACTTGGGGCAGAGAGACTTTGAATTAATTCATTGTTTATTTTTACTTTTGTTGTGTTTAGGACTGCAGATATATATATATTTATTGTTTATAATTGATGTTTTCTTGCAATTGATGATGTTTTGACATTTTACAAGTTTTCATTTGACTGTATGTACTCACTATTGTTTATTTATCAACATTTATTTGAACTCATTCTAAAAATGTTTAATGGAAAATTAATTGAAGTTGATTAGTTATTGGTTGAAATTTATGCATTGACTATGTTCAAATTGTTCACTTTACGTTGATTGGATGAATTTTGTATTGGTTCTTGCTCTGGTGTTTTAATCTGATTAAGTTTCATTCTAAGCATTAAAGGAATGTAAGTGCCCATTATTTTACAACAGGTGTGGTTTGCTGTTTCATTCCAACTTCTGTTGGTTTATTGCTTTTTTGTATGCAGTTTTTTCTCACATTGAGGTTTCTTTCTTTTATAGTATTGTCTATTGTTACTCTTTAAATTCACCATTGCTTCTCTACATATTCTTATTCAACATATGCTTGCTTTTCTTTCTTTCCAACTTTTCTTTGCCAGTGTAAATAACTGTCTTTGTATTTTCTTTAAAGGTAATCTACTATTCAGAACAAATATTGTAAAATGGTTTCATAGTAATATGATCCTTTCATAACTGATTACTTAATTTCCTTTTCATTGCATTCCTTTTCATTTATTCTTTTCATACCTTTACTTATTTTTATATATTCTTTATTATAATTTATTTCTATCCATATTGCAAAATGAGCTGAAAAGTATTTTGTAATGATTTATTCTTCTTCCATCATACTTATACCTTCTGAAACTATAAAGTAATCAATTTCAGTTTTAAAAATACTCCTTATATATGTTCATGGTTCCGAACCACTTTTCCACATTTCATTACTTCAAACATTTTCTTTTGTCGTTTTCCTCTTTTATTTTTCTTTTCCCTTAAATCACAGTTAAAATCTCCTGTAATTAGAATATGCATGTTTACACCAACAAAGGTAATATTTTTTGAAATAAATGTTCCCTTTCCTTACCTGTTACATAGGCATAAATATCTTTAATTATATACTCGTTTTCTTGCCATCTTAAGTCTGCAATTGTTAATCTTCCTATTATTACTAATATAGCATCTAGTGTTTTTACTACCGTCCTACATAATATTGCTGTTCTAGAACACTTTTCATTCCCAATGTTCCATACTATTTCCCCATTCCATATAGTTTGTGGTGCACTCTTTCATCATGAGTCAGAAGTCTTTTGTCTTCTAATATAATATCAACATCACATTTGTTACACTTTCCTAAAATTGCTATTCTTGTTATAGTCTTCGTGCTATTAACACTAACTGAACAAGTCCTCAGGTTATTCCTTTATCTGTTCCTTAATTTAGGGGATATCATATTCCTCCTTTATTGCTTACTTCAAATTCATATCTATTAATCATTTCCTTTTTTCTTTTCTTTTCTTTTATATTAAAGCCTTTACATTTTTTATCTACCTCTTACTCCTTTACCGATTTAATTTTTTTCCTCTCACTACATTCCAGTTTACATCTTTTTCATCGCTGACATCCAATTCTACCTCTATCTCCTGTCTTTCATCATTTTGTGTGAATGTCGACTTACACCTATACTGCAAGAAGTGCATACTGCCAACTGTAGTACCATAAGCAGGGAAGACTAAAGCATTAACAGTAATAAATTATATGCAATACATCTTTGTAATGCAATAACTGTGGAATTACAGCTTTGTTGCAACACCTGCATAATGACAACTGTTGTGCAATAAAAACATGAAATTATAGCAGTAAATGATCGAAGGTTTCTGTAATAAAGTCTGTTGTGCAATGCCTGTGGAAGTAGGGCTGCTTTGCAAGAAATCAATTATTAAAACTGCTCTGCAGTAAAAACACAAAATATTATCAGTATTTGCATGAAGGTATATCTAATGAAGTCTGTTGTGCAATAGGGCTGTTTTGTAAGAAATAAATTATTAAAACTGTTCTACAATAAAAACATGAAATAATATCAGTACCTGCATGAAGGTATGTCTAATAAAGTCTATTGTGTTATAGGTGTAGGTAAAGAATTGTTTTGTAAGAAATCACTTATGACAACCGGTCTACAATGACACATGGAGCAATAGCAAGAACACCAGAGTAAATCTTTTACAGCAGGATTGTTTTGTTTTCACCATTGCATGTCAGCTACAAGCATTCAGGCTGTGAAGTATGGTGCTCCAGTCAGGTATAACAGTGTACTAGTTGTAGACAGCAAATAACCCATAATCAGATATTGGTTGTTGACTTCACAGATATTTCAAAACAATAGCAATGTAATGTGTACACATGAATTATAAGTAGTAATATATACTTTGCCTAGTATGTCTGTCAAGCTTGAATGTCATGCATGTGTGTTCAACTGTCACTGCAGTCAGGTATAAAACTGCACCACTATTAACAGGTCATATTATGGTACCAGGTGTGCTCTAGGCAAATGTATGTCAGTCACTAATCACCAGTGACTCAGTAGCTCAGTTTACTAAATGCTGTGCACACACAGACCAGGGTTCGAATCCAGTGCTATGTAGATCTAAATATCAAAGTATTAGTCACAAAATGTTTACAGACATTCTCTCCACAGGAACTACGAGTAAATGAGCGAGTAGCCCATATTATGAGTGCATTATTGTGTGTTTACATGCCAGAGACTGTTACAATCATTACCAGGAATGTGAAAATACAGCATAAAAAACAGGAAATAAGTGTGATAATAAAATAAAAGAAACTCAACGTTTTCTGGAATTTATAAATTCCAATGCTTTGGATCAACTTATCCAGACTCCCACCAGGGACAGCAATATCCTAGACCTGGTCATTACCAACATGGGCAACCAGTGTTCCACACCAGAGGTCAATTCCTCATTGGTCAGATCCGACCACAAGCAAATCACCCTAGATATCCACATACCAGCCCCACCCCCCATTAGGGAAATCACCTTAAAAAATTTCTCCAAAACCAACTTCATGCTTCTTAAGACAGAAGTGGCAAACTTTACGACACCCATCCTGACGGACAATAGAGATATGACTGCTGAATCCTATACAATTGCACTTTATAAGCACTTACACGAGTGCATGGATCATGCAATTCCTAACAGAACCAAAATGCTATCCTCCAAAACAAGGAAGCCAATCTGGTGGTTCCCCTGCTATAAACAAACTCTACAATAGAAGAAAGAAACTGATGAAAAAAAGAGTAAAATCCCATGATTGGAGGAACTCTGTGGTCAGCCTCAGTAAGAAGCTGAGATCCCTCATAAAATCCTCCAAAGCTAGTTACGAAAACAAAATCGCCACTGATTCTAAAGAGAACCACAAAGCATTCTATAGCTAAGTCAAGTATCTCAATGGCAACACTCAGATCTGCTCTGAGTTACAGCACAATGGCACTAAATACACAGAACCAACTGATATTGCCAACATCCTGGCAGATAGGTTCAGTGCTAACTTTACCCCTCTCTCATCCCCTAAAGGGCCCATCTCTGCACCAGAAGAATGCAAAGTACCTGTAATCACGGCTGCACAGGTGAAAAAACACACTCTCCAAAGCCAAGAACACAGCATCCATGGGACCTGACAACATCCCAGGCTGCGTTCTACATGAACTGCAGAACGAACTGGCACACCACCTAAGTACCATGTTCAATCATAGCCTCACTTCAGGTTTTCTGCCCACTGAATAGCGCACAGCAACGGTTATCCCACTCCATAAAGGGGGAGCCACCAAGGACCCCGGGAACTACCGCCACATTAGCCTGATGAGCCTGGTCTGCAAGGCTATGGAGCATATCATGGAACTAATAAACAATGACATTGGTAATCTCCAAACTCTGTACCCTACCCAATTCGGGTTTGTATAAGCAGATCATGTCTCTTAAACCTGATAGATTTCTTTGAATTGGTCACCAAAGCTGTAGATGAGGGTAAGGTGGTTCACACAGCCTATCTAGATCTCGCCAAGGCTTTCGATGCCATCCTCCACTCTGGAATTATAGACAAACTCACTAAACTAGGTATAAATCCCTATGTCACAAGAAGGGTTGCCAACTGGCTCACTGACCGAACCCACACTGTGAAAGTAGCAGACTCTAAATCCAGCTTCGGACCAGTGACAAGTGGAGGACCACAGGGTTCAGTCCTAGGTCCTCTCCTGTTTGGTATCTACTACTCTGATGTACAGGCTAACACAGAAGGTCTTTGGCTAACAAAGTTCGCAGATAACTGCAAACTAGGAGCCATAATCAAATCTCCTAACGATGTGGATATCCTACAAAAGGGCATCACTGAGACAGATGCCTGGTGTCAAAGCCATGGCCTCAAGCTCAATGCCAAAAAGTGCATTGTCATCCTTTTTGGCAAAAACTCTGCACCCATGAACAACCACATAGGCGGTACTCTACTTAACACCGAAAGTGTGATAAGAGACTTTGGGACACACATGGACAGTAGTCTCTCCTTTGATAATAACATCGCCATAGTAGTCAGAAAATCCTTCTACATGGCACACCTCATCACAAAAGGTTTCTCATCCAGGAATAAAGAGGCCATTGTTCCCCTCTACTCATCACTCATTAGACCCATTATAGAGTACAACACCCCTTTTGGTATGTACCTCACAAGACATCTACAACAACTGGAAACGCCACAGAAAAAACTCACAAAGAGGATTACTGGCCTCAAACAGATGCCCTATGCAGATCATATAAAAAAACTCCAGCTTTACTCTGTCACATATCGCCTACTCAGAGACGATCTCTGCCTAACATACAAAGCTATGTCAAACCCAGAGCTGGTGGACATGCTCCACGTAAAGAAATCCCAATCCCTCTGAACTATATGCTCTAGGGACCTAAACGTTGTCACCACAATAAACAGAACATGCTGGAGGGATAGATTCCTGTCTCAGAGACTTCCCATACTCTGGAAAAAAATACCTATCTACATCAAACAAACCTCCTCAAGAAAAATCTTGATGATTGGATGGGAGATAGGAAATTCACCCCGGGGATCACTTTATTTTTATTTTATTTTATTTTACATTTGTTGACCGGGCTAGTCTAGCTGGAGATATTTCCATTTTCAGTAGAGGCCCGGGGAGAAAAGCTCCACTTACTTAATAATAATAATGGCTCTGCTTGACAGGGCCACAGGAAAATAATTTTCTTGGGTGGCAAAAGCCAGGGTACCATTTGGCTAGGCTTATATAGGCCCTAGGGCCAATAGCCTAGTACCTACCTATGAACCTATAAGAAATAAAATGTGTAAGCTCTGGTATGGCTGCATGCCTGGAGTGCTTGTTAATGGTTGCTGCAGTCAATTAATACATTTGATGTGGATGTCCACTGAAGTCACTGCTATTGGGTTCGAACCCCATGCCCGCCAATCAAGGCATGCTAGTTGTTTGCTGTCTGTACTGTACACATACATGCTTCTCAAGTGTCATGCTGTCACGGAATGTAATTATCATTGTGGAATCCCTCTGTCACAGATATATTATCCACATATATATGTAAATAGTAAACTCACAGTACTCCTTGGTAGTTATATAGGTCCACCTGATGTGCAAGTGGTATGTGTAGTTGTGTACCTGCAGTTTGTACTGTTTGGCCCATACTGTCCTATACGTACAGCTTGAGAAGTATGTACAGGCTACAAAAGCTGTAGGGCACTTTTACACATAAATAAAGGACAGAGCCGTAGAGTAGATAGCAGTACTGTTGTCAGCTATATATCCTATAATGGTATTAATGGACCGCATTTCTCTCTCTCTCTCTCTCTCTCTCCCACCACTTATCTTCAAATATTTATTTTATTTATTATTTATTTATTTCAGTCTGATGACTGGGGAAGTCCACTGGGCCAAGAAGAGCCCGTTTTCAGTGCAGACCCGGGGAGTCCACAAAGACATTACAGACATACACATTGTAGCATAAACATTATTATCAGGCAAAGAATACATCATAATACATACATACATACATACATACATACATACATAGAACTTATAAATTAAGCATATTAATACACAAAGCAATATTACATAATTTTTAGGCTGAGCATCCAGTATGCTACAGCCTGGGTAAAATACAGTCATGAGAGGAGATACAGGTAATGGCATGATGTTGTGACATTTATGTATGTACAGAATTTTTTTCATTTTGATATAAAAAAATCTAATTAGGTCATCCAAGATGCAGTAGGGGAATTGTCCAGGGGTGTATTGGTGGAAATAGTAAGGCATGAGAAATAAGTGTTGCACAGGATGGAAAAAGAGAATGAGACTGGAATGGGAAAGAGAGACTACAAAGGGGGAGTTAAGTTGGAGACATGGACATTCTCATTAGGAAGATAGATGGGAGAATAAGTGAGATGTGAAGTTGTTATGGTTAGAAATATTGCAATGGGAGGGGGGAGTTCCAAAGTTTAGTTATGGAGCAGGATAGTAGCAGTTGACCAGGGGGACTTGAGGGTTTGTAGATTTGTAGGAGGTTTTGGTTTTCTGCTCTGAGTGAGCATTTCAGTATGTAGGGGGTTAAGGCAGTGGCAAGAGAGAGGCAGTTGGAAGGTTTGAAGTTGAGCTTGTGGGCAGTGGTGAGCTGGAGAAATTTCAGGTAATTGGGAAGTTCAAGCCATTGCAGGGTATGGAGGGAGTGGCAATGGTGGGTTGAGTTTTCTGAACTGGTCATGAATTTGCAAATTTTATGGTAGCAGGACTCAAGTTTGGATTGTAGGCCAAGTGGAGATTGGTAAACAGAGGAGAACCATACATAAGAGAGGGGAGAAGGTAGGAATAGGCTAAGATTTATCTGGTGGAGGGGCTGAGGTAGGGGTTGTGTCTGTATAGTAGTCCTAGTTTTTGGTGTTTTTTTTTCTGATGGTGGAATGGATATGGGTGTCAAATTTTAGATTTTCATCAACTTTGACACCGGGCAGTTTGGTATTGGATACAGTTTCGGGGGGGGGGGGGTTGTTATTCTGGCTGAGTATGGAGAATGAGTTTTTGTTGATAGTGGAGTTTCTAGTAGGAGTAAAGATCATCAGTTTAGTTTTATGAGCATTTAGGGCCAAGTGATTGCTTTGCATCCAGGCTTCTGTTTTAGAGAAGACTGATTGGGTTTTTAATAGAAGTTCAGAGGGGGAGTAAGCTGAGCAGATGATTGTTGAGTCATCTGCATACTGGATTAGTGAGGACTCAGGGATGGTGCAGTGAAGTTGTTGATAAATATATTGAAGAGTAGGGGACCTAGAACAGAACCTTGGGGCACCCTGGTGGTGGTAGGCTGGAAGGGAGATGTTGATGATTTCCATTGAACAGATTGTTGGTGATGAGAGAGGTAGCTAGAGAACCAGGCTATGGTGGAAGGAGAGAGGTGGAGAAATTAGAGTTGAGATAGGGGTAAGGGGTCGGAGATGGTGTCAAAAGCCTTTGAAAGATCTAGGAACAGGGTAGATACAAGTTTGCCAGAGTTGCATGCTTGGTTAATGGTTTCAAGAATGGAAAGGAGGGCAGTCCTGGTACTATGACCAGGGTGGTTGCCATATGGAGTGGTGATGACGAGATTGCTTTGTGTTAGGTATGGCATCAGTTGCAAATAGATAGCTTTTTCTAGTATTTTAGAAAGTGAGGAAAGGACAGCAATAGGTCTGAAATTGGTGGTTATTGTTATGCATCGGTTATGGTTTACTATTAGCATACGTTATTCCACAAATTTTAATTTGGGGCATGTAGTTTATTATTATTATGTATTACAATGGTTGCATATTAACATATCTTGTTGAATTACCTATCCTGTTGGCCATATGCTGTAACTTTTATTGGCATGGTGTTAATATACGGACTGTTCTGTTATTCATTGTTGTGTTTCACATAAAATGCATTGAAATTTAATGGGGTTATTTCCTATGTTCTGGCATGCTGTTATTACTAACAATGGTATTATTCATAACTTACCTAAATGTATTGCTTCACCTCCATAACCACAGCATGTCAGGGTGGGCTGGTTCTTGCTGATCTGCCTTCCCTTCCTCAGCCACCTGTGGTACCGGGTGCCAGCATGTCTGGGACACAAGCCAGTGGTGCCTCATCCTCTGCTGGCCCTACAAAACCTTTGGGTGGAACTGCTTCAGGGGGTGGGGCCCATGGCTCTCCTAGGAGCAGTGGTAGAGGGGCAGTAGTCATGCACTTTTGACTACTGGCCATGGTGTGCAGGATTGTTCATAGGAGCTATGAACGTTGCCTGCACTGGATTGCGGGCAGACTTGAAAACCTGGTGGTGCCCACTGGCCCTGGTGCCCAGCCTCCAGCACAGCCACCTTTGTGGCAGTGAAAGAGCAGTGTGGACTGCCCATGGGTGGGGACCTCAGTCCTGCTGCTGCTGTCTAGAGACACATGCACTTCAGATTCCACAACAGCCTCCCCATCCAAGGTGTTTACCCCCTCATGTGTCATACACTGCCCATATCTGCTGTCTTGTCTGTTTTGTCAGTCTGCAATTACATACTTTCCTACCCAACTTGCCTTCCCACATGTACCTATATCCCATCCCCAACATTCCACACTCTTCTTATAAAACAAAAATGAGCACCTGTCCCACAAAAAAAATATATCACCCTATACAGAGCTCTCCATGTCACACACATATCCACTGGATGTAACTAATTTGGTCCAATTGGCTTGACAATACATTTATGTTGTCCTCACTCCTCTGTCTGGGGTTCGAGAGTCCAAATTCATACACAAAATCTGTTGTCAAACTGCACAGCTCTTGTTGTCCAAGAAATGGAAAGCTATGGTCCTTCCTTACACCCGTCCTGCACATCCCTACCTGCCTTTCACTATGTTTTCCCCTTTTTCTTTCCTTTTTAAATTTTAGTCCAGGTTTGTTTGGAGCTAAGCAGCTCGTTGCACTAACCTGCTCAAACCACATAAAGGTGCTTTAATGTGCCTTAATGTTCTTATGTATTTCTCACACTGTTAGGCACATGCACAAAATAATCACCCCTTCCAATTCAGGCCCCTGCTAACTGCAGCCTAGTACACTAACCCATTAGGTTGCACAGTTCTTAATTAAAGCAAGTGTTTCCAGAAATACATACTAATTGCCAATGACAGAGTAAAATCAAACCTAATGTGACAAATGGGAGTGTACCTGGGACTCTGATGCAGAAATACACCACTAGACAGCCAAATAAATAATAATGGCAGTATGTGAGGCCTGGCATAGCATGTAAATGTTCCCTTTTACCTGCAACATCTTCAAACATACCTGTTAAGGCATCAGTGGCAGAGTACATATGTTCAAGTGGGAGCCTGCTGCAGAACAACTGCCTTTGAAAGCCATGCACATACTGATGGATGCAGACAACACGTGTCACAGCCTGTATGTCAGCACATATAGCTGGCAAATACTCCAGTGGTAGCATTGACATAATAGCTCAGTCTGTTAAATGCCTTACATGCAAAATAATTTGCCATACACAATCCTGGGTTCGAATCCAGTGTGTTGCACTTCAATTCATGGTTGTGAATACAGCAAGTAATGACTAAATCATGCAATTTTAATCTCAGTAGATTACTGCTACTGAACTATCAGCTACCCAGTTTTGCAAGTCACTGGCCTGCACATAGAGACACACTGCACATATTCGTATAGCCTAACTATATCTCATCTACTATTCTGCTATTGGCACTGTTGCATAACCAATGTACCTTAAGCACATGCCTTGATTGAATAGTAATGGGTACCCTTACCCTGGCTCTGTTTTAATGACAGGGCTGGCACAGCTGACACAGTTACATGTACAGCTTGCAGGCCTCTAAACTGGTCACATGCCCCCCATTGTGTACTAGGCTGCAGCAGCAGCTGCAGCCTGGAGCATACATGACTGTATATTAAGGTGGTTCCTACAGACTGACCATACCTCCCAACCCCTATAACAAGGGATCCGATCACAACCATGCATAAAGTGGGGGGCAAAGGCCCAGTGATAGGTACATGTTTCACAGTTTCCCCCTACAAAGACAGTAAGTTGATAGAATAGCAGTTACCGCATTGCCATGCATATTCTGAATGTTATGAAGTGTGACTCTCATATGTCTCTCTCCCCCTTCTGACCTCAAGCCACAATGTTTGCCAGATGACCACACTGCCATGGGACACTGACCAAACATATGAGGCAAAACTGTGGACATACTTCATACATCTCTACAGTGGACAGTACTTGTATTTACCCCCCCACACTATGCTGTAGTCTCCACACCTCAGTAGTATCCATGTCAACAACTAAGAAAGGGACCAAAGCCTACATGAAGGTCTTATATATTGCACTGTGGTGCCATGTCATTGGCTAATGATAATGTAATTCAGCTTTTTTGGATGAAATTAGCAATTCTGAACCACAGACTGGTGCACAGGCAATTATCTGTTAATGAGCATTACCTACAAAAGGAAAGCAACTGCTTATGGGGAAAAGGTTTGCATGTGGTTTTACTCACACAGAGATCGTATGTGCGAAGCATTTGCAGAGGAACACTTCAATAAAAGGAATACATCACTCTACCAGGTATGTACTACATTTCCCCATAAAAAGGGATGCAGATGCAGGATAGAAGTATGGGGAATAGGGATTACAACAATCAGATTGTATTACATCTATGTTATTGACATGTCAGTGATATTCTGCTGTCCAACACCTACAGGCATGCCTCTCAATCATCCCTGCTTTGAATCACATCTGTGCTCGGTCCCTGTCAACCCCTCCTGCAGCAGTCAGAAGTTGTAGTAAATGTTGTGGATTATATGTAAGACATATAGTGATAATAACTAAAGGTCTACACTCCATAACATCAAATGATGTAATGTAATTCACCTCCTCTCAGTCTGTCAGTGTCACGCATAAACAGTGCTAACATTGTACAAGTGTCCCTGAATGTCCTTGATGTGCTCTGGCTAAGTCCTTGTTTCATGAACATTCATCTCAGTCTGCCTGAGAGCTATGCCTAACAAACCTCTCAACCTTCTACAGTAAGGAATCAGGACAAAGCCATATGTAATGGGGGGACAACGGCCCAAACTCAGTGACAGAGTATATGTATTGGCCATACAAAGTAAGCATGTGATTAGAGTAACAGATATTATTGTATCATAAGTGTTGTCTGAGGGGTCTGATGAGTGACATTTAGATTCTGTGTCAGTTTTCTGACAGCAACCAACAATCGGTAGACAACCATTTGTCAGACATGCACAAGTTTTTGCATGAAGGACCACAGCTATGAGGCAAACATGGTGGCATTCTGCAAACATCTGCATAGTTGAGGGTATGATGCCTACAGGGAACATATACAACAGCAGGTTTGCATTGCTGTCTGTCATTGTGGCACACTGGTGTGGCTGGACTGTCCTCATATAGTTGTTGGGAATGGCACACTGCTAGTTGTCTGTCAGTGGCCATGTCACATATTAGTGGTTATTTGCCCACAGGGGACACACTACAGTACACTGCAGTGATGGCTGTAGAGACATACAGCAGAATCTATCACAGCACACAGGACATTATCCAGGAGTGCTACTATCTTGGTGATAGCCAGACATGTAGTGTGTCACCAAACTGTGGGGTATGACGTGTGAGGGAGCAGTGAATAGTGCAGGCCATTATGGGTGTGTAGGGTCTGTACATAGTGGACATCCATGTGTCCAGTCCTGTAATGTGTTCTGCTCTTGTTGTCTTGCAGGGACTGTGTACTGACAGAGACATCCTCCATTTTCATCTGCAGAAAATGACGCTATACTGGATGTCCTCAGACTCAACCATCACATCCTGCAGTCAAGGGGTTTCCACAATCATGAACAGTAGATAGCATTATGGGACAACCTTGTGAAGGCTGTTGATATTGGCCAACAGGACAGGACCTAAGAGCAGGTTTGACACCGGGCCACAGACATGTTCAATGCCACAAGTCAAAGGGCAACTGCTGTTGTCAGGGATCATGCTGCCACCAGTGGAGGGCCTGCAACAGAATGACCACTTCCAGCCACAGAGGAATTCCTGGTGAATCTAGGATCAACACACAGCTCCCAGCCAACCATCACACCATACATCCTGGAGGTGGTTGCCACAGCATCCACATGAGAGGAGCATCCAGGTACACTGACTGTGTTTACCAGTATAATACATTAGCAGTCATTGTGGCAGCTCTACAGACCAATACATGGGTGTCAGGTCTATTTGCATTGGAGGGGAGGGGAGTTGCCTTTTACCCACTGTTGTGCACACATAATCAGAATATCACCAATATAGCTAGTATCACATTAGGTACTGTACATGTGGATATATGCATATATTACCCTGTAACACTGCAACATTTGGTGCTGCTGACAATACCTCTCCCTCACCTTTTCACAGGTACATCAGGTGTGGCTGGAGTTCATAGTCCTGTGCCTGGTAAGTGTAATACTGTTGTTTTGCCAGATCAGATATACCCTATGAATGTTAAGGGCTGCCATTTTGCCTTTTGCACAACTGCTGTGCTTAGCTAGAGTAGAATATTTGTGTGTTTCATTTTGGCACAGTTAACTACAGTACATAGCCTAGGGAATAACAGCTGTGTATTTGTAAAAACATTAACATGTTTGCACTTATAGTTATGAGCACCTATGCAGCCTGCTATAAATGAGGAAATCACTCCAAGATGCCCATTCGAACACAATAAGGAAAAGGTACATACCTGAGGCAGTGCTACTACAATTGTCATATCATTGTCAAGATAGGTATACTGGATTTAATTTGTAGTTCTATTACATTCACTGTCATATTGCATGCCTCACAGGTGTACTGAACAGGCAAGGGTATCCCGATGTAGGTGACGGACATGTTATACAGGGCCTGGGTTATCTGTGTATGTTATTGTGAGCTTGTCTGTTGTGCTTGTAATCAGAGATGAGAAGATGTGGGACATGTAATGCAGTTTTGGATCCACATCTGTATGAGCTTGTGTGGATTACCATAGATAATAGTGCAGGTGGTAATGTACTGCTTTTGTCTTGCTTCTCACAGGTGAACAGGGGGGGTGGAGTCTGTCCACCTCACAACCTGATGTCAGTGTCTCATCAGACTCTGATGATGACGGTGGCCATAGTAAGGCAAAGTTGGGGTTGTTGGTGGCTGAATCTGTCCCAGAGCTTGACATCCCACTTCTACCCCCATTGTCCCCACACACAGTCAGTATACCCACACATAACCAGTCAACAAAGGCCACAGATATTGGTGAGTCAGAGGGTGATGAGATAGTACAGGACAGTTTTGAGAACTATGGCATCAGTGATTGTAGACACTGGCCATAGCCAGAGATCTGGCGAGGTCCCACACAGGCAGATTGACAGGGATAGTCGAAGGAGGACTGCTGCCCATCCACTTCCTGTGTGATATTGTGTGTCACTCGTTACATGTTTCAGGCTGTCACGGAGGCACAGGCATGAGTTGAGCACAACACCAGATGCATGCTTAGGGTAATGGATGCAGCACAGTCTGACATCCGTGACTGCCTCCACCACATTGGTGACATCATGAAACATTTCACTGATGTAGTGGACAGACAGTGGGCTCAGACAGTGTCTGTCTTTGAGAGCACATTGGTTGTACTGGAACATGTGGTTGGGGTTGGGCTTTGGACACATGGATGTAAGTCAGCAAAAGAATCTGCTGGGAGTCCATGTGGCTGTGCACACTCATGTTCCCATAGCAGCAGTAGCTCCAGCACTACAGAGGGAGGTGTGCTGTCCACGCCATGACCTGGCAGGCCATGGGCATGTGGTCCTAGGTGGTCCTGTGGGGGACACATTCCCAGCAGACAGCAGTCACCATCAGGTACTAGCACTGCGTCTGACCTTGGCATGGTGCTGCCCATGCTACTCATGGAGAAGCCAGTTCCCGTGTTCATGAATGGAGATGGTGAAGTGTCCATTCTACCATGTACAGTCCACAGCTGTCCACCATACACACATGTAGGGCTAGCACTAAGCTTGACTATGTACATGCACACTCTCCAACGCCACTGCCACATGCAGGTCACCTACAGACACAAACACACAGCAGCTCTCCATGGCCCATGTCACCAGTACCCCTTCTTGACTCACACACATGCTGTCAACTCTTTAGCACAGCTTAGGCCTCCGGGAACCCCACACCACACCCTGTGCATGTGATGATACCTGTGCACATCCCTACCATCCATGAAATCAATGTGGGGACCTGTATATATGTGTCTGATGCACAGGGTGACTATATACATTTGCGTGTGTTTCTTTAGTGCAGTAGTATTATGCCATGGCAGTTGTTGAGGGCCATGACAGGTACTATATGCTGGCATGTGTCAGGACTACATATCACATGTTGGGTATCTTTGTTGCCTGATGGTACACTGGCAGTAGTGTTGCTGAATGACAGGTGTGTCACTGAGTTGTGTATGTTTTTGTCACAGGAGTCTGAGCGGTGCAACTATGGACACATGGCGGCAATACAGCGGCACAGGATGGCAAGGCAGCACAGCAGAGGTATGACGTCAATGAGGAAAGCCAGTATATGTGCATGACTCCCTAGGTGCATATGTGTAGAACATTGTGTCAGGGGCAATGGGGACAGTCAGCATCATCATGCTTTCATACACTGTGACAGACTCTACTACCCTTGATAAATGTCACCTGAATAGTCTGCATGTGCAACTGTAGATGGTGATGGACTTCAATTATGCTAATTTACAGGAGCACAATGTAGGGCCAGCGGCTAGCCACAGGGCCATAAAATGCATAACAAATGTACAGGGGTGGGCCACATGGGAATGTCTCTAGTGCTATCAGGGGACATATTTACATACACAAGTTGTATGTTGTGGGATTAAACCCCTACCTATCTAGTATTACACACTACAGCTTGCAGCATTTATCACATGCACCACGCTGTTTATCTGATAATCCATTGTTAGCCAGTGCTGTTAAGGTGGATGACATCAGCAGGCCTTGTAATGGAGGCCAATGTTGAGGCCAACAGCTAGTGAGTGGGCATAAAATGCATAACCATTGCACAGAGATAGCCCACTGGTGCTTGTCTGAAGAGCTGCATGGGGATATATTCACACACACACAGAGTTGGATAATGTGAGTTTAGGACTCCTGCCTATCTAGCATTACACACTATAGCTTACATTACTTATTGCATGCACTGCTGAGTTTATCTGATGTTAGTCAGCCAGTGCTCTTAAGGTGAATGACATCCACAGGTTTTGTAGAGGAGGGAATTTAGAGGCCAGCAACCAGTCACAGGGCCATAAAATGGATATCATTGCACAGGGACAGCCCATATGAGCATGTCCATAGTGCTGTGAGGGGATATATTGATACACACACAGATTTGGAGGATATGAGATTATAACTCCTATGTACCTAGTATTACACACTACAGCTCACAGTACATATTGCATGTGCCACAGGCTATGTCTGTTGTGCATGCTGATGCAGGATCAGTACTCGTGAAGTACACAAAACTGGCCTTGTGTTAGCATGTATGGCCTGCAGAGTGATACTGCTTGGTACTGTTATTACATTTAGTGTCCTAGTAGAGGTGGGATATCTGGTAATATCCCTCCTATAGGTGTACACTTAGGTTGTTTGCAGTTTGATAGGCAGACATGTGGCCAGGGACAGTATGACTCATCCAAGGACTACATTGCACCCATTGTACATTACACCACCTGTGTACTTATGTCTGTCTGCACGGTGACAGCCTGCTGGCTCAGAGATCTGTGTGTGAGTGGATTATGAACTATTGGAGCATTGGTCTGGTGCCATTGGACAGCTGTTGTGATGTGTATGTGCAGATAACCCCAGAATTCAAGGGTATGTGGGAACATTTGCAAATCTGCACCCATATGTATATCAATGTGTATAACAGGGTTGTCTCCTTAAATGTAGTGTGTGTCGGTAATGTAAATGTGTTCTGTAGAAGTATGTGGGGAGATCATGTATAATTGTACTTTATATAGCTATATATACATCTTGTTTTTATATATATAATATATGTGCGACATACTGATAGAGACATGAATCAAGCGTGAGGGGGATAAGGAGAGACAGATATGTATATGTAGCTATATGTCTGTACAGACATATTTCCACTTAGCAGGTCTTTGGGTGGTAGAGGCAACAGACTTGGGCTCAAGTTAGTTAAGTGTAGGAGCATGCCCAGTGTGATTGTCAGTACTTACAAGGAGACTCCAGTCCAGAGCTACCTGTACTCCAGTCCGAGATTATTGTGTGCTGCAGGTCATTGGCTGTTGCACCTGTTACTACAGTTCTGCAGTTGCCTGATATTGTCTAAGGCATTCCTCGGCTGTTTGCTGACCTTAATATGTGACTCAAACTTCAGAACTGTAGAGAGCTTCACAGACTGTCCGGACTGTTGCCGCATATTGTTGGCCCATTTCACATAACATTATTGTTTTCTGACAAATTAGTGGCAAATCAGTCAAGATTGACATAAATTAATACTCCATGCACAACAGGAGAGCCATGGGAATCCAGGACATGTTATTCTATCCACATTCTATGCTTGTAGGAGCAATTATTTAAAGTCTGTCCCAAGTTGTGGACCTTGGTCCCACTTTTATTCACTTTTATTTCAACAGATTTCCTGCTAGCAGAGGTTGAGAGGTATGATGTGATTGGGGTACATGGTGAAACACCACACACAGGGTGACAGTCGGCATACCTCTCCCTGTACATGTTTTTGCAGAATGTCCAGCATTTCACCCCATATCTCTGCTGTGTTCCTCACACATTTGTGGTTTCTCAGTGCTATACTGTATATCAGTCACTGACTTGTACCTACTGACACATTTAATTGCTGGCCTTTACATCGTGCAACTAATCTGACAATTTGCAGCCTGCTGTTAAACTAGCCACCTGCTAGGTTACTCAGGACATATATAATGTCTCTCTGTAGGTATGCCCCTTTCTGGCCCCTCTGGCTTTGTTCAGCTGTCTTGCAGAAACAGATTGAGGGGGTCTGATAGTCTGTGGGACTACCACCATATGTGTACCTCACAGGCAAAAGATGTTGAATGCTGCCAGATTTGAACCTTCAACACCATCATACATGCTACTGCCCCTGGCCCACTGAGCCACACAGGCTGCCAGACAAAGAGGTTTCCTCCCTTAGACTATCAATAAGTTAGGAGAATTTTCTGGTCTGCTTGTATATCATTGCAGACTTACTGTTACAGCAGTTGTATGGCAACACTGATGTATTTGGAGTGAGAGACAAACCGCCTATATGCTCTGCTGGTATAGACAGCTGTGCAACTGTTCTTTGACTCCACTGTTTGGCATCTCCCTGGACTACTGTTATGGAGCACATAATAGTTAACAAAGTACCTGTTGTCCCAAGTGGCTGTTAGATCTGTACAAGTAGCCCAGTAGCCCACTATAGGTCTCTGCAAGTAGCCCAGTAGCACACTATATATAACCCAATATATTCCCTTGCATATATGCAGCAGGTCCATACATATGCTATCATATAATAGTACCCCTTACAAGTGGTGTACAGGAGAGTTACTTACCTTGCAAGTGCAACAGTTGACAGACCTGTAGTTTGGGCTGACTCTGTCTGATGCAGGCAGTCCCCAGCCAATACAGGATGAAGTACAGGTTGTATGGCTTAGCTGGCATCCTTTTTACTGACATGTATGCGAGTGGGAGTACGGTGTCAGTCCCTAGGGCCCTAGCTTGTCAGTGCATGTGCTATGAGTTGTCTCTTGGCCAAGGCCAGAGTGTATTGGGCATGCCTAAGTCTCCCTACTGGGACAGCCTCAGGGGTTTCCTCCTCTGAGTATGCCTGGGAGTGCATCTGTGGTGACCTAGGCCTTAATGTGGGGCTATGTATCCCTTCCATTTGCTGATCCTGCTGCAGCTGTTTCCGCAGGTTCATATTGTGTAGCATTGCACATAATGTGAATATATGTGCACATGTGGCTAGAGTGTACTGCAAGGCTCCACCAGATATATCGAGGCACCGGAAGTGTGACTTCAACAGCCCAAACACATGCTCTATGATGTTCCTGGTTTGTGCTTGTGTCTCATTATGGCATTCTTCAGTGGGTGTGTGTGCATTTCTGATGGGTGTCATCATTCACAGTTCCAGTGCATAACCAGCATGCTCACATAAATGGCTGTGTGGGATGTCCCCCTAGCAAACACCTGGTACAGCTGTGATGCATGGCAGCTATGGGAGCTGTGTTAACTGCCGGGGCTGCCAGCACTCAGATTCATGATAATTCCCTGGGCATTGCACATGACCTGGCAGTTGATGGAGTGATACCCCGTACAGTTGATGTGGTGCCTTGATGTGTACATGAGTGCAATCTATGGCACCCAGTACCTTAGGGTAGTGTGCTACATGGTAGAAGAGTCACATATTGTTGTGACTCTCCTCAGGGCTGTGGGGAAGACAAATGTGGTCACTGGCATGTGGTAGCATAGCATCCAGGAACTGGTGGAGTAGTCTGGAAGCAAATGCCTATGAGACCCCCATCATGTCCCCAGTTGGTCTATGTTCAGTACCTGTAGCTAGTATCCTAAGGGCTACATATACCTTTGTTTTCACTGGGATGGGTTCCCCTCTGTTGGCTCTGGGTCTGAATTGAGGGCAGCAGAGCTCATTGAGTTGTTTTGGTATGTCCGTATCCACCCTCTAGTGCTCTACAATCTCCAGCTCATGTAGCTCCTGGTAGGTTACCCTGGGCCTGAACACTCTTCCTCTTCTCCGTTTAGGCCTATGGTCAGCATCAGCAGCAGTTGCATTGACCTCAGCATCTAGTACATAAAGATGTAGCAGACCTGCTGCAGCTCATAGCATTCTCCAGGTTAAAATTCCCAAGTCTGTACTCCAATGGTGCAGAGTATGGGGGACAGTCAGATTGTAGGGTGTATACATACTTTTTAGTGCTCTGCTGTAGGTGTACTCTGTGTGATTGGCTAGCTATGATGCATTCTGCCTACCAAGTACATCATTAAGAGGTTTAATGACCCTAGTTTAAGTAAAACAGGGCTCACCAGTCATTAATATCTCATTGGTTTTCTCAGTCAATTTTTTTTTTGATAGCCTTCCTTGCTGAGCACTGCAGTGTGCCACACACACTCGGTCACAAAGATAAACAAAGCTCAGCAGTGAGCAAACACACCCCCATGGCAGGTCATGCTCAGCACTGCTGTGCACCACACAAACATGCTCATATATGCTCAAACCTGATGAAACATGCACCCCTCAGGCAAACAAAACTAAGCAGTCATTGGACACACACCCCCTGCTTACCTCAGAGGTGCACCGTTGAGCTCCAATGAGCATAAAAGTTTGCGGACACACCCCTTTTTGATGTCAGCTACCTCTTCTGTGGACACCAATATGGTTCTGTGCCTACACGGATGGGATCTGCAGACACAGATACCCATTTGTGCTAATCAGTAACCCCAGCTCATTTGCATACAGATCCATGCACAGTACCTGGTAACTACAGGGATTCAGGCCCTACCTTGTTAGCAGCCACAGCAGTCCTACATTGTACATACTCCACACAGGGTCCTCTAATGCATTACTGTTTCATACTCACAAAGTCTGTTTTTTACAATATTTTTTATTTCTTTTTCCATAACACTGTGCAGTGCTGAGCAAACATAAAATATATATTTATTTTTTTAATATCCTGGATATATTATTTTCCATACGGTTGTGGACACACTGTGGTTACTTTTGCACATATCTGTGTCCTCTCTACTATTTCTGCTACTGTAACTCCACTTTTACAGCCTTTTGTGTTATTTTTACTTCCTGTGCACATAATTTTTCAGTGTACATTACAGACATCAACACAGGGTCTACACGACTGCCTATGTGCTGCTAGATTGCTCTACCTGCCCCATTTGCATGCATTTCACCTGCTTATGAGGTGATTTGCATGCCACGGACACTTCAGTGTTCGCATGGTTGTGCATGCCCCTCGGCTCTCTTTACTGGATCGCACATCTGCTTACTTCTGTGTAAGCACTGTGCCACTATGCCTACATGGAAAATTAGTCAGTGTAGGCTTTATTAAATTCCCCCCTATGTTTTCATAGTTCTGTAAATTTATTTCTGTGAAAGATTATGTCTGGCTAACAAAAGTGTTCTAATAATATATGTCTAGGTTGTATAATTTCCAAGATATGATACTTTATTTTTGAAAGTTTAGCAATAATTTCTGGGCTTGTGTATATTATAATATTTATGGAAAACTATAAATGCACTATCATTGCAAAAAATATTTCTTATGGATAACATTACCATTTGTACAGATTTAATAGTTTTTTTATTCGAAAAACATTCAAAATTGTTCATCTTATATATTTTAAGTTGATTTTTCAGGAAATTGTGTGGGATACAAGGATGTGCATAGGCAGTTAGAGGTGTGATATTCTATACCACATAATTGTCAATGACTTAAGCTACCATGAAACATGGAGAGAAATGTCACTTTTTTTTAAAACCAACTAAAAGTGGCTTTGCTTTTCGTGAGCATAAAATAATAAAAAAGGTAAATGAAAAAACTCATCTGGCAAAAGTAGCTGCAATAATAGCTAAGACTTGTCATTTTATGTATGTCTTGCTATGTGCAGTTTAAAAAAAGCTGTGCTTAGCTTTAGGGATGTGAGCAAAATAAACATAGAAGATTCAGTTCTGTGAGGAGTATGTGTGTGATTGTGAGTGCGTTTGCGTGTGCGCGCGTGTGTGTGTGTGTGTGTGTGTGTGTGTGTGTGTGTGTGTGTGAGAGACTGGGGGAGAAAGAGAGAGAGAGCATGAGAAAGTGAGAGCATACATATTACCTTCTTTCCTCAAAAATTTAATTGCAAAGAGGCTTTTTGTCAACGCACACTATTGATTAACTCTAATCCTCAGTGATTTGCCAGAAAGCAAAGAAGGCAAACCAATAATGTTTTTCAAAATCAGGAACAGTTTTCTAGGTTTGCAATGCTTTGCACTGTATGTTTTTTCTTTCATTTATTTGAATACAATGGCAGGTGAGATGTATTTTGTCAGGAAAGTGGCTGTAATTGCTGGGCACTTTTGTGCTGCAGTGTGTGTGTGTGTGTGTGTGTGTGTGTGTGTGTGTGTGTGTGTGTGTGTGTGTGTGTGTGTGTGTGTGTGCATATGTGTGTGTGTGCATGTGTATATGTGTCTGATTCTGTCTCTGCATGTGCATCTGTCTTTGTGTGTGTGTGTGTGTGTGTGTGTGTGTGTGTGTGTGTGTGTGTGTGTGTGTGTGTGTGTGTGCACGTGTGTTTCTGTGTATATATGTCTGATTCTGTCCGTCGCTGCATGTGCATCTGTCTTTGTGTGTGTGTGTGTGTGTGTGTGTGTGTGTGTGTGTGTGTGTGTGTGTGTGTGTGTGTGCACGTGTGTATGTGTGTGTGTGTGTGTGTGTGTGTATATTTGTGTATGTAAATGTGTAAATGCTGACCTTAAACACTTATATAACTTATATAGCTCATATTTTGGATGTAAAATACTTTTTCCACTAACAATTACATATGATACAGGTTCTGCTACAAGTGTTCCCATGCTATGAGCTTGTGATACACTAGCTTGCTGCCACATGCTTGAAAAGACAAGTGCAATAACTCCCACTAGCCCATTCTTACTTAACCATTTAGCCCTCCCAACATCAGAGCCAATAAAACTGTTTAGCCCTACTGGAGCCCTAACTCTAATAGTAAAACTCCCATCAAGTTCCTAACCCAATTCCTCATGTCCTAACCCTAAAACTTCACTTCCTCTCCCTAAATTTCCTACTGCTCCCTAACAATTAAAACTCCCATCCCAGTCACTAACCCTAAAACTCCACTCTTGTTCCTTAACCTTAAAATCCCCCTGACTGCTCCCTAACCCTAAAACTCACATCACTCCCTAACCCTAAAATCTCCCTCCCACCACTTCTCTATGGCTGATGCACTTTACTCATTCAAAACTGAATATTGTGTTTGGATAAGATGTGTCAGCTGCCTGCCTGAATTCATACTCAAGTCTGAGTACAGACAGTGGCTTGTATGAGCTACAAAACACTGAAACCCCTACTTTTGAGACAGTGGTCTTTGAGTGCTTGAGACTTGACCCACGCTACAACAGCTTTGAAACCTTAGGTGTAGGAACTGTTTTACATCAAAAATATTTAATAAAATGTATATACTAATAAAATGCATACAGTAATAAAAAAGGAAATATGAAACATTTTAACAGACAGCCCATTGTCTAATCACAATAACACCTATCCTGTCAGGCAATATTGCTTATGAAACAGCAATTCCAACTGTTTCAAAGGTTAATAGCAAATGATAGCTGGCATGCATGATATTGATTTCCAACAGAATAACCCGTTAACCTCTAGTAGTACCTGAACTTGATTCAAAACGCGCAAGATCTGGTTTGCAAATACTCAGTTCCCTGCAGAATCCTTTCAGGATCTTTAACATCAAATGCTGCACAGCAATTTTTTTAGCATTTATTATAGTATATAATTTCCATCTCTTGTATTACAGTCCCATTTGCCACTCACAAGTGAAGTCTCTCAGGGATCGGTTCTGGGGCTACTCTTTTTTGGTATTGACTTCTCTGAAGTCAAGACCAATGTCAATGGCCTTTGACTAACTAAATTTGCAGATGATTGCAAATTAGGAGCCGTCATTGAATTGCCCACTGACACAAATGTTCTCCATGAAGGGCTGACACAGGCAAACAACTGGTGTCAGAGCCATGGACTAAAACTAAATGCCAAGAGATGCATAATACTATCCTTCATGAAGTTATCCACCCCTGGTAACTATCATATTAACTACACACCCCCTAAGAGATGACTCATTAGTTAGGGACATGGGGACATGCATACACAGTAATCTAGATTTTGACCATCACGTGTCAGCAGTAGTGAGCAAATCATTCCATGTTGTGCAACTTGTAAACAAAGGTATGACATGTAGGTCCAAGGAAGTCACTGTTCCACTGAATTCGGCATTCATCATACCTATCATTGAGTACAATCCCCCCCCTTTGATATGTACCTAAACAGGCATATCCAACAACTGGAATGTCCACAGAAGTTCCTCACTAAAAGAATGCAGGGCATAAGCACATGTCATATCACCTCAAGGCCCTATCCCTGTACTCTGTCTCCTACAGGCTGTTGATGGGAGAACTATGCCTGGCATTCAAGGCATTATCAGACTCCATCCTAATGGGGTCTATATCATGTTGTCGAACTCTTAAAAGTTTGAATGTCATATGATCTATATCATATGATTGAACTTTTAAAAGTTAGAACGTTCAATGGAGATCTCCTTACAGTACAGAATGGGAAGATTTACCTTTTCTGCACTGTAGTGCGATCTTGGAGTTGGTATATTTAAAGAGCGAGGGGGTGGGGGTTCAGGTGGGCTTGACCCCCCCCCCCCCCTGCTTAAATCGTTCAGGTAGGCTTTTTCTTTGGTTTATTTTTTTTTATTACATTTTCAAACTTTTAAAAGTTCGATCATATGGTGCCAACTATATGACGTTCGAACTTTTAAGAGTTTGATTATGTAATATAGATGCGCTTGATGGACCTCTTGCACATCCACAAAACAAACAGCACCAGAATTACCTATTTTAAAGACTTAAACCTTACCTGTGATATAAATAGGACCTGATAGAGAGACAGATATGTATCCCACAGACTACCCTGTCTCTAAAAGAGGCTTCCCATCCATGTGAAGCAGAGTTCCTCCCTAATCCAATTCAAGTGTAACTCAGACAACTGGAGGGAGAACAGGAAATTCATCCCTGGTTTGGCACATATGTTTCTAATGGATACAGTTGCCTGTAAATGGTTCATCTCGCAGGCTTCTGCTTATAAATGTTTCACCTCCAAAGCCCCTGCTTATACTTATCAAGGGTACCAGAACTTGTTAGTGATTTGGAATGCATGGCAAGGTTTAAAAAGGCCCTTGAGGTCATTAGTCTAGTAAATACCTATGAACCTATGATTTATACAGATATATTAACAGGCATTTCTTCAACTGCTGATTGACTAAAAAATTATGCTGAAACAACCTTCAGCAATTCCCCAAAACATTTTTTTCTCAAAAATATATTTTTGGGGGGGACAATCTCCATTGTATCCCATGATGTGAGTGCAACCCCCCAATACCCCCTAAATTATATATACTTACTCTGACATCACACAACAGTGGAGAAAATGTAAATCTCCACTGTCACTGAAAGGTGTTTCAGCATTATTTCTCCAATTTATCAGTCGTCAAAGAAATGGCTGTTGAGAGAATGACTGCATCCCATTTGCAATTAGGTTTTTAGGTAAATGCTAGGAAATCTGTCTGCTGACCATAACAAACCTAGCCAAAAAATATTCAAAAGTTCACTACAACCTCAAGGAGGGCAAGACATGAAAGACTGGGGAGAAATTAAGACTGCATATTCAGTTATTTAGGTTTACCTTGAAGGAGGCAAGAGTTTTACACCATTTGATATGTAGTGGAAGTTTGTTCCAGAGCTGAAGGATATTTTCAGATTTGAACCTAACACATCATATTAACACATCTTATTCACGTGTTGATGAAGGTTTAGTTTTCTTAACATGGTATCTTAGATACCTTTTGTTCTGTGAAGGAATATGAGGTCAAAGAGGGTTGGACTTTTTATGATACAATAGGCTAGACAGAGCTTCACAGAAGAGTCTATAAGAGACTGAGTACAGAGAAAAAACTGCCAGTCTGTCCTAATAACTATGTTTTTTGAGGCCACTGATATTTTTAGTGATGAATCTCTGAGATCTCTCAAAGTGAATGATATGTTTAGATAAATAAACACAAAAATGTGTGACATATTCAATAATGGGTCTGATGAGATATGCACTAAGGGGAATTAAGGCTTCATTGGCTCTCGTGGTGATATCTTTGTAAATTTAATGAGCCGGATAGAAGGTTTTCTGAACTGCTGCAGAGACACAATGGGTAATCAATAAGGAATTATCAACTAGGGTGCCTAGATGCCTTACAACAGTGCCTGAGTGGAGGGATGTGCAACCTATAAGGTATGTGAAAATGTTTTGTTTACCAAAATGAACTATGCTACATTTTGTTACATTTGATTTGAGATATCTGCCCTTGTACCAGTTGTTAACATCGTCGAATTCATGTCGCACCATTTCCGAGTCAGTGGAAGATCAGATAACAACACCCAATTTACAGTTGTCTACAAACTTAGATAAACAAGACACAAAGTTTTGGCCTGGAGGTCTGAGAACTACATGACAAATGGAAGAAGACATAACACTAAGCTCTGTCATGCACTCTGCTTTCAGAAGTGGCACCTGAGATACCAACCACATGGGTTCTTTTAGACAACCAGTTATCTATTCACTGCACATCTTAAGGACTTATATTTAGATTTGCAAATCTGTCAACAATGTCTGCATGAGGATTAGTGGCAACGCAGTAGCAACCTGTCATTCTGCAATTACTGTTGTTTTTTTTTTTTTTTTTTAACTGTAGGCCGAACTGCAGGCACCACCTAATATCTGCCTGAGTCAGATGTCTGGGTGCTCCCTACAAACAGTCTTTCATCTCCAGTGTTTATATATGCTGTCATCTTTAATGGTAATACTGGACCCATCATAAGTTCATTTACATCTCTGGCCTGCTATAGAAGAATTGTACCTGCTGTCTAACCCAATGCAAGCTGTAATGTTTTTTCACACCGGATAAATTCACAAATTATATATCTCTCACAACTTTAAATATCATGTCTTGCTGTATAAATACAACACTCTTTTCAGAATAATTTGATCACAACATATAATCAATGTTTACCTGAAATTCTGAAGAGTTTATTAATTTTATAAAAAGTTCTGTTAAGCTATAATCATTGTTTTTCTAATGATTGCACTAATGTCTGATATTATAATAATGGACTGCTGCAACATATTTATACTACTGCCTGAGACTATAATATGTATTACTGTTGAACATTTGTATTTGTGGAGATAATAGGCCCTCAGCTCAGTTGGACCGCCTCGGTAATGAAAGGAAAAATAATTAAAAAATAAGTAAATAAAATGCAAAAATCATTCTGGCTCTTTTCTGTAAAGCAGCTCCTCCCACTGTTACGGAATGCCTTACTTACTCTGAAAGTAATTTTTATATTAATGAAACAATTTACAAAAAAGTGTTTGACTACATGTGAAATGGTTTTGATTTGGATTGCTTATGTGGTCTGTATGACAGAGAGGTAATAGCATGTGCCCCTTTAAAGTAGCATTTGGGAACATTTATAGGATATCTCAAGCAATAATAAGGCCAACGCAGCATCAAAGCATTGTACAGGAGTATAGGGTAGGAGCGTCATCAGTTAAAATTTAGAATTCTGCTTGTTATAAAACATTGTGAAAATGCTGACAGAGCAAAAATACAAAAATGGAAAACTGGCAGCTTATTTCATTGTTAAGTACAATAGATGTGTTCCTAATGGCATGACGGTCATATTATCTGTGAATGCATTGCTTCAACTACTGCTGTGCTATATATTTTTTATTATCTTTATGACCATTTTTATAGGTATGTGTGTACGTGGGAGTGTGTGTACATGTGCATAATAAACCTTATATAAGTTATTCATAGTACTATACATTTCTACACCAGACAGCCGACATCACAAATGTGTTGTATGTTTCAAGAACTCAAAGGTAAAGAAAAAGTAGTGCCTTAGAGATTGCTCTTTCTTACTTTAATGCTGCTTTATCAAGCTTGCGTTTTCTGAATTTTATTGCAGATGCTCTTTGCATTTAAATGTGTTACCCTAAGACTGTTTATCTGGTTTGGCATAATGATGAAGGTGTTTACCTCACAGACACAAAGTACAGGGTTTGAATCTCATCTTTGAAGGGACATTGGCTATGCTAAAGATGACCTACAATGGCAGCTAGCCTAGTACCTATTTATTTATATATGTATTTATTTTTGTACAAGGAGTCAAGTAGCGAAGGATCTGCATTTATCTTACTGTCACCTAAACAGAGAATTACAAAATTAATGCAATATATAAATCTATTTTTATAAACATTGTTTTTTTTATTTATTTGTCTGTACTAGAAATTCTATTGGTGTTATGTTTAGAGATGCAAACATGACAACACAGTTTGTGTTGCACTGCATTGACTAAGGGGTTTATTAAAAGTGTAAATGATGGTAAGAATGATGCTAGAAAGAGTGGCTAACAAGCTTATTTTAAGCAATCTGATTTTTCTTTAGTCTTCTGTCCAAAATGAGTACTAGTTCTACTGTATCATTCAGAAAGATCTTCATTTTAGAGTAGACCGAAGACTCTGATTCTCTGATTAGAATATTAATGATAAATTAAAGACTGCCAGGGTGTTCTGCATTGTACCTAATTTTATTCTTACAAATAGAGTGGTTAATATTATAGGTTCATAGGTAGGTACTAGGCTATCTGCCCAAAGGCATTTATAAGCCTAGCCAGAATGTGTTGGCTTTCGCCACCCCCTTAGATTAGTTCCCTGTGCCTCTGTCCAGCAGAGGCACTGAAGTGATCCCGAGGTAAACTTTCTGTTTCCCATCCACTCGTCAAGGTTTCTTTTGAAGAGTGTTAGTGAGGAGCTCTGCCTAATGTAGATTGAGATCTTGTTCCAGAGCATGGGAAGTCTGTGGGACAGGAATCTATCCCTCCAGCACATCCTATTTATTGTTGTGGTGAGGTATAAATCCCTAGACTGTGTGGCTCGAGGGAATAAGGTTTTCTTTAGGTGGAGCATGTCCATCAATTCTGGGTTGGACATGGCCTTGTATGTCAGGCAGAGATCACCTCTGAGTAGGCGGTGTGCAACTGAGTACAACTGGAGTTTCTTCAGTCGAGCTGCATAGGGCATCTGTTTGAGGCCAGTGATCCTCTTGGTGAGGTACTTCTGTGGTCTTTCCAGCTGTTGCAGGTGTCTTATAAGGTACATCCCGAATGGGGCGTTGTACTCTATGATGGGTCTGATGAGTGATGAGTAGAGGGGCACAATGACCTCTTTTGATCTGGATAAGAATCCTTTTGTGATTAGGTGGGCCACATAGAAGGATTTTCTAACCACTTTGGCAATGTGATTATCAAAGGTGAGAATACTATCTACTCGGGTCCCCAGATCCCTTATTATGTCTTCCGTATTTAGGGGACTACCACCTATGTTGTAGTTTGTGGGTACTTTGTTTTTTCCAGAGGGGATGACTATGCACTTTTTGGCATTTAGCTTGAGGCCGTGACTTTGACACCAGGCATCCATCTCAGTGAGACCCTTTTGGAGGATATCTGTATTAGTCGGACATTCAATTATAGCCCCTAGTTTGCAGTCATCTGCAAACTTGGTCAGCCATAGACCTCCTGTGCTTGCCTGTATGTCTGAGAAGTATTTGCTGAACAGGAGGGGTCCTAGGACTGAGCCCTGGGGAACACCACTTGTAACCGGTTTAGAGTCGGACCTAGCTCCCACAACTCTCACCATGTGGGTTCCGTCCATGAGCCAGTTGGCAACCCATCTTGTGACTTAGGGGTTTATGTTCAGGCTGGTGAGCTTGTCTATAATACCAAAATGGGGAATAGTGTCGAAGGCCTTAGCGAGGTCTAGGTAGGCTGTGTGTACCACCTTTCCCTCATCTATAGCCTTGGTAACTGTCTCAAAGAAGTCCACCAGTTTTAGGAGGCATGATATGCCCTTAACAAAGCCAAACTGGGTAGGGTCCAGTGTTTGGAGGTTCCCAATGTCTCTGTTAATGAGTTCCATGATGATGCGCTCCATAGCCTTGCAGACCAAGCTAGTCAGGCTTATAGGGCAATAGTTCCCGGGGTCTGTTGTGGCTCCACCTTTGTGGAGTGGAATAACCGTTGCTGTGCGCCACACTATAGGTATGTAGCCTGTGGAGAGGCTGAGTTTGAATAGTGTGTTTAGGTGAGGGGTTAGTTCGTCTTTGAGCTCATGTAAGACGCAGCCTGGGACACCGTCTAGTCCCATTGATGCTATGTTTTTGGCTTTGGAGAGGGCTGTTTTAACCTGAGTGTCTGTGATTTCAGGGAATCTACATTCTTCTGGTATGGTTATGGGCCCTTTTGTGGGTGAGAGGGGGGTGAAGTTTGCACTGAACCTGTCAGCCAGGATGTTGGCGATATCAGTCAGTTCAGTGTATTTTGTGCCATTCTGCACTAACTCCGAGCAGATCTGAGCATTGCCACTTAGATTCTTGACATAGCTAAATAATGCCTTGTGGTTATCTTTGGAGTCCTTGGCAATTTTTCTTTCAAAGCTCACCTTGGATGATTTTATGATGGATCGTAGCTTTTTGCTGATACTGATCAGGGATGTCTTCCCTTCTTGGGATTTTACTCTTTTCTGTACTAGTTTCCTCCTTCTATTGTACAGTTGTTTATGGCAGGAGTCCACCAGACTGGTTTCCTTTTCTTGGAGGAGTGAGTGTTGGTTTTGCTTGGGATGGCACGATCCATGCATTCTTGTAGCTGCCTGTAGAATGCATTAGTAAAGGATTTTGCAGCTTGGACAGTGTTATCCTTCAGCATGGGGGCTTTGAAACTTTCCACCTCGGTCTTAAGTAACGTGAAGTTTGCTTTTGAAAAGGTTTTCATGGTGGATTTCTTGTCCGGGGGTGCGGGCGGAATATGGATATCCAAAGTGATTTGTTTATGGTCAGATCTAACCAACGAGTGGTTGATGTCTGGTGTGGAACACCAGTCACCAGGTGATGACCAGGTCCAATATGTTGTCACCTCTGCTGGGAGTATTGACCAGTTGAAACAGGGAAATTGAGTTTATAAATTCTAGGAAAAGTTTGGCAAGGGAGTTAGTACTTGAGTAGTTCTCCCAGTTAATGTTTGGTTAATTAAAATCACCCAATATTAGTGTGCTTGGTAGGACCTTTATGTTTCCCAGTGTTTCAAGAAACGTGGAATGGGGGTCCTGGGACATGGTGGGTGATCTATAGCAAGCTACAATTTGAATTGCAGTTTTGCCCATTGTTAGTTGCACGTGGATGATCTCTGAAGCATCGCGCTATGCCACTAACCTGGAGGTGTGGGTATCCTTGATGAATATGGATACGCCCCCACCTTTTGTATTTTGGTTTGGGTTCTCTGGCTGAAATGTATGGTATGAGTTATAACCTGGTAGTGCTGGGGTGCTCTCTGGAGCCTTAAACCAGGTTTCTGTTACTGCACATATATCAATTTTCTCCATACTGAGGAGTGCCTCGAGTGCATGCATTTTGAGGTTTAGACTTCTGGCATTGAGTAGCATTACCCTCAGTTCTTTGTTACTTGTGCTATTTACGGCGGCGGGTTTGTCTTTTGAACCTTGCCTAAAAAGGCACTATGGGGGTGGCAAGAGCCTTGGCCAGAATTCGAAAGCCTAAGGGTGATATGTGCAAGCTGTCTCTAGCAAAGCAGCGTGGCTTGTCGAGCATATCATCCCAGGCAGACAGACACTGGATCCCCTTTGAATGACACCAGAAACTTAGCCAATTGTTGAAATCGAGAATTGTTCTGGAGTGACCTGAGTGCTTGTATTATGTGGTGGATCCTGGCACCTGACAGGCAGCTAACAGTAACCTTCTCCTTATTCAGCCTAGTGAGTGGGACGTCAGTGTGCTTGACTATAGAGTCACATATTACTAGTATGTTGGGAATGTTATTTTGCCTTAAGGACTGTGATTGCATGGCACACTGGTTTTCTGAAGTATGTGTTTCATGGTTTGTGTTGGGAGGTAGAGGTTGCTTGGATGTTTGCTTTGGAGGTATCTGTTGGTTTTGCAGATTTTTATTTAGAGCCTCCGAGTATGTTTTCATGTATTTATGTGTGCTTTTTGCCAGTGCTGGTTTAATGGGTCTATGTAAGACTGGTGGTGTGATGCAAGTATTTCCCTTCTCCTCTTGACTGTCTGATCCAGTCTTGGGGTGAGAGAGCTTAGCCTCTAGTTTGGCTGTATAACTGCATCTCTCGCATGTATTAGTGTTTGGTGGTAGGAGGAGGGGGTTGTCTGTGTACATGAGGCAGTTGTAACATTGCCTCAAAATGTCCAGATTCACCAGATGAACTGGAGAGTACACCTGAAACTGCCCTTTGGACATGCCTGGATAGGTACAGTGAACTGTTTTAATGGATGGCTGGTAAGGTCGAATAGAGAGCCTTGTCCTTCTGTACAGTACAGGAGGGTCAAGTGCTAGGGTTTATAGGTGCTTGCTGTAAGTGTTGAGCAAGTGCCAGGCTGAGAAGTTAATGGCTTGAGTGCTTAAGTTGAAAGTTTGCCTAGTTCCAAAGGAAAAATTGAAGAGGAGACTTTGTGGAGCAGGGAATAGTTTTACCCTAGCTAACCAGCGCTGCCTGGCGCACAAAATTAACCCAAAATGGCCAATAAACTACTAATTTCTGGGCTGAAACCACTCCTCCAGGGACAGATAGGCTGCTCAAAGCTCCCCTCTCTCACAGAGAACAGAGAAACTTCCTTCTATCCAAGTAAGGTATGGGTAAACACAGAGATTTGTAACACAGCCCTGAATTCAGCACTAACCTGAAAACTGGACTATACTAGCTTAGAAAGGCAGGAAGCAAGTATATATATATATATATATATATATATATATATATATATATTTTTTTTTTTTTTCCGAAAATAAAGCAGATACACTCAAAAAAGCAGTTTAAAAGCACAGAAAAGGATACTTATTGTTATATATTGCAGATCAGAGTTGCAGTCAATGCCCCCAGTAATAAAGTAGGAAGAAACACAAATACAGTAAAAGCAGATGAATAAAGTGCAATTTTATATATATATATATATATATATATATATATATATATATATATATATATATAAAATAATAGAAAATGAACAAAGTGACTTAAACAAGTTACCCAATTAACCAGAATAAAGCTCAAAACTGAGCCCTGTTCCAGCAGTCTTCAATCAGACAAGTTCTAACTGCACACCCCTGCTTACTAGGGTGCAGGGGAACCTTCTCCAAAAAAAGATGGGCTGGATCGGTGCTCAAGTTATACAAACAAAGCTAGATTCAGCAGGCCTGAATCAGGTCTATGCTACAGCAACAAGGTGCACCAATTTCAGAAAGAAACAGTTAAACTACAGTTTTAATTTTAATCCCTGCAACTGTAAGTCTGATAGTCAGACTCATTTTAATGTAATAACAAGGTTGTGTTTAATAATGTTATGCTTCTCAGTTTGCCACCTGTGATTTAGTGGCAACAGTTCCTGACACATACATACTCTTAATCCAGTTAAACCACTTTTAAATGGAGGACAGCAACTGATTTTTTGTTTTTCTTTCTTTTTTCTTGATCAGCTATAACAAAGATCTATATGACATAATAATTGCTCATACTTTAGATGTTTCTTTTTTGTATTTAAGATGGGATGGTCAGGCTGTCTAACCCACATATACCCACATTCCTAATTTAGTTGCAACTCCAAAACCTAAGCTAGCATCTTATTCCCTTAGCTGTCTCTTCTGTTTCCATAATATGGTAATAACATCTGGCTATGTTTTTTTAATAGAAATGTCTAATGATAAGACATTATGGCTTTTCCTTTCTTTCTCTGGTTTTAACTAACTTTCCTGCATATTTCTGTTTATTGCAGTTTATTTTCCCGTTAACTTTCTTGATACATGACTTGAATTTAAGTCAGCTGTTTTTTTTCTTTAAAATGAGCACTAGTTTCTGTATTCTGCATCACATTTTTTCTTACACTGCTTTTATGTCTCTTTTACTAAGTAAGAAATAAATGGTCTTTTTTATTCTCCCAGGTAATTTACTGCAAAAGCTTGAGTATCTGTGTTCGAAATTATGTTGGCCTAGTAAAAGGTGTCATGTCAACTCCCTGTTTTACTGTTTAAAATGTGGCATAGTAAGTTCTTGAAAAGCTTCAGACAAATATGAAGTCATACTAGCTGTATAAATTAAGGTCTCTATAATATGTGTAACTCTGAACTTGTGCTATTTGTATGAAGAAAACTAGTTACAATGCAGAACACTCTGGTAGTCTTTAATGTATCATTAATATTCTAATCAGAGAATCAGAGTTTTCAGTCTACATTCTGAATGATACACTAGAACTAGCACTCATGTTGGTGACAGTGTGGTACCTTAAGTGAAGAGTTATTGAGAAGAAATATATTGTTTTTTTTTTTTATTATTCAGCTGACTTTTCCTGGGACAACACAGAGAATTACGATACATACAGAGTCATCACTGCAGTAAGAGTGTACATGAAAACCTTATGACTGATGCATGGAGTGTGCACGCTTTCAATAGCCTTAGTAAAAGTGTATGCATTTAACATGGAAATGCCATTTAGGCAACATTGATACTAACAGGGCAGTACATGGAGAACTTAATCAGCTTGTACATGTAGTGCGGGGAAGGGCAGCAGTGTGCTGACATGTTATATTATTAAGTGTGATCTCATCCACTGAGCAATCATCAACTACACAACTCCAGCTGCACTGACAGGCTGCTCAGAAGATTCATATTCTAAGGTATATATTTTCTGGAATGAAATGTGTAATGAAGGGTATAACTGTTCTCAGAGCTCAAAGCCCTTCCACAAATTTCTCAATGGTGGTAGATTAAAATCTAATAATTCTGAAGACACTTTCATATATCAACTTGAGAACCATTACAGTCTGATGATTTACAGAAGTATTGTAGAGGTGTACAATGCTTCTCATGCCATATTCAACCAATAGTGAAACTCTTTCAGGAACAAGTTACAATTGTACATAGATGGAGCTGTGTGTGTGTGTGTGTG